>NW_012103098.1:3761075-3763869 GCF_000951045.1 Mandrillus leucophaeus | reverse complement strand
TCAGGCTGGAGTGTAGTGGCGCCATTTGGCTCACTGCAACCTCTACCTCCCTGGTTCAAGCAATTCTCATGCCTCAGCCACCTGAATAGCTGGGATTACAGGTGTGTGCCACCATGCCTTACTAACTTTTGTATTTTTAGTAGAGATGGGGTTTCACCATGTTGGCCAGGCTGGTCTCGAGCTCCTGACCTCAAGTGATCCACCCACCTTGGCCTCCCAAAGTGCTGGAATTACAGGCGTGAGCCACTGTGCCCAGCTGGCAGTTTTTTCTTTGAAAGACTTGTGCTTCTAAGCAAAACCCTTGGTGATTCTGATGTCTCTTATCCTCCTCCTAGCACCCCTGCAGTGGACCATGAGTCGGTAATGCCCACTGAGGACCTCTGGGAGCCATGTCAGACGAATCTGCCTCAGGGAGCGATCCAGACCTGGACCCGGACGTGGAGCTGGAGGATGCGGAAGAGGAGGAGGAGGAGGAGGAGGTGGCAGTGGAGGAATGTGACAGGGATGATGAAGAAGACCTGCTGGATGGTAAGTGGGCTCTACTGAGTGGCAGAAATTGCCTTATATTTTCCTCCAATGGAATTTTTGCTGGGAGACTTTGGTGTTTCCAGTGGGATTTCTTAGGCCATCCATAGTGAGAAGACACAGACTAGGAACTGAGATGCAATGAACTCAGCTGCTCTTTCCTAGGAAGTGGATTGTTGTTCCTCCACATAAGCTTTGTTTTACTGCTGAAAGAACCTTCAGCCTTTAGCTTGTCTCTGACAGATTTATGGACTCAGGTCCAGAGATTCGAGTGTTACATACTTGCCCAGGTTATGGAGGAGTCAATGGCAGAGTCCCTATGGTAAGACTTTGCAGTCTGGAGGCCATGGGCTCTTCAGGTAGATGTGAGGGTAACTGTGAGTGGTCTGTAAGTTTTCTGAAATTATACATACAATTCTGCTTGTGTGTACATGAGAGAATTCCCCAGGCAGAGATTCTCAGACAGTTTCACAACTTCAGAAAGGTCACTGCATCTCCTGCAGTGCTGCTCTACCTCTTAGCCATTCCAGTGACTATAAATTGCTCCTACTGGGAGGGCACTGCATGTCCATAGCTGGTAGGCCCCCTTTTGATGGCTTCTATTTGGTTTGCTCAGCTCACTCCTTTCTTTGCCCTCAGCTTCTTGAAATGGCATTGGACTTTTAATGTTCAGTCTAATGTTAGGTCATTTGGCCAGCCACAAGACTTCTCAATTAATTCCAGCCTTTTATGGCATGGGATTTAGTTGTTTGTAAGCTTCCTACTGACTGAGGAATAGGGTTTTTGTCTGTTCATAGCAGACCCCCTAGTGGAACTGAACGTTGCATTAGATCATCTAATTACTTGAATCTGAAGGAACATAGGAAAATGCACTCCTGCCATTCTGCAGATTCCAGGAGGATGAGCACTGATCCTCCGTCTTTGCTGATGTTTACTATCTTCAGTTCTCATTCATCCTAACAGCTGTCATGTGGCTTGGGATCCATTTGCCCTCCTTTATACTGTCTAGAAGCCTCTCTCCATTTCTGCAGGGAAATGACCATTCACTTTTATCCCCCCAATAGCATTTGCTGTCCATTGCTAGCTTATTCAGTTGGAGTCTTATTTCTAGAAAGTAGAATGAATAGAAACAATGGAAGACAGTAATGTTTGCTTGGTTCTTATTATTCCTGAGATGATGTTAGAGTCCCTAGGTGTCAACATCACTTTTTGCTTTTCATCATTTGGGTTCTCATAACTGTATTTACAGACACCCTTAGAACTCCCATCAGGTTTAGATTGGATTTTAGATGCTTCTGGTGAATGTAATGGATATATACACACTGTCTTCCCTGTTGGCTTCTTGGAATTCTCTTTTCCTTGTAAAATTGTTAATTATTCAAAAATTATGATATGCTTCTGCAGACTTTACTATTATTTAGAAATGACAACAATTTAATTGTGATTTGTCTCAGAATAGTGTAGCTGTGCAATTCGATTTTTTTTTTTTTTTTTTTTTTGAGACAGAGTTTCTCTCGTTGCCCAGGCTGAGTGGAATGGTGCCAACTCGGCTCACTGCAACCTTCACCTCCCGGGTTCAAGCGATTCTCCTGCCTCAGCCTTCTGAGTAGCTGGGATTACATGTGCCTGCCACCATTCCTGGCTAATTTTGGATTTTTAGTAGAGATGGGATTTCTTCATGTTGGTCAGGCTGTTCTCGATCTCCTGACCTCAGGTGATCTGCCTGCCTTGGCCTCCCAAAGTGCTGAGATTATAGGGGCGAGCCACTGTGCCCAGCCTTAAATACTTTTTTCAAATTTTGAAATGACTCATTTTTATTGAAGTTCAGAGTGATAAACAAACGTCCCATTAGACACTATGTCCTGCTGTGCTCTGCTAGGTTAACTGACTTCTTGGAATTTGACTCATGGACCATCTTTTATATTTCACTACAGTGTTAGAGCCACAAAAGTAAAAGTGATACTTCTGTTACTTGTAGTGTCTTTTACCCTATTTTACCTCTTAAAGCTTTTTTTTTTTTTTTTTGGTTGGCCCTGGCTGGAGTGAAATGGCGTGATCTTGGCTCACTGCAGACTCTGCCTCCCAGGTTCTAGCAATTCTGCTGCCTCAGCCTCCTGAGTAGCTGAGATTACAGGTGCCTGCCACCACGCCCAGCTAATTTTTGTATTTTTAGTAGAGACGGGGTTTCTCCATTTTGGCCAGGCTGGTCTTGAACTCTTGACCTCAGGTGATTCACCCACCTCGGCCTCCCAAAGTGCTGGAATTATAG
>NW_012103098.1:3742571-3760060 GCF_000951045.1 Mandrillus leucophaeus | reverse complement strand
CCCAGCCTGAAGTTTCATTTCTAATGGATAACCATAGCTTACTTTTATATTGTTTGTCATAGTTTACACAAGCATGTGAACAATCTTATTCTTTTCAAAAAACTGTGTTTTGGCTTTGGTATATTGTGTTTGTTTTCTTTGTAATTTCTACTTTATGATTTTCTTTTCTATTTCTTTTGGGTTTATTTTGCCTTTCTTTCAGACTTCTTATGAATGTGTGTAGCTCATTAATTTTCAGATGTTTTTCTATATAAGTATTTAAAGCTTTCTTTCAAACTTCTTAAGAATGTGCATAGCTCATTAATTTTTAGATTTTTTTCTATATAAGCATTTAAAGGTATAATTTTCCCTATAAGCTTTAGCTCTGTTCCCCCATAAGCATTTTGACACACTTTATCATACTTAATTGTCTTTCTTTTTTCTTTTCCTTTTTTTTTTTTTTGAGATGGAGTCTTGCTCTGTTGCCCAGGCTGGAGTGCAGTGGCGTGATCTCAGCTCACTGCAACCTCTGCCTCCTGAGTTCAAGCAGTTCTCCCACCTCAGCCTCCCGAGTAGTAGCTAGAATTACAGGCATGCACCACTATGCCTGGCTAAGTTTTTGTATTTAGTTGAGACATAGTTACACCATGTTGGCCAGGCTGGTCTCAAACTCCTGACCTCAGGTGATCCGCCTGCCTCGGCCTCCCAGAGTGCTGGGATTACAGGCATGAACCACCACGCCCGGCCCATACTTAATTGTCTGGATAATCTTGTGTGTTAGGTAGGGTAGATACATTTTACATATAGGGAAACTGAGACTCAGAAAGGTGAGTGGCTTACTCAGTATAACTTAACAAGAAAGTGGCAAAGCTAGACTTTTGGTCTTGAAGGCAGTGCTCTTTTTTCAAACCAATGCTGCTTCTGAGACCATAGGCTCTTATAATACCCTTTCCTGTGATAATTTTGCTTTCTTTCCTAGTTTCTGCTTTGAAGGAAGAAGGTGATTGTTGATTATTGTAGAGCAGAGGTGGAAGGACAGTTAGAAGTAACTGCAGGTATAAGGCAAAGTAGAAGGCAAAGTATGGCAAATGCTAAGGAATGATGAGCTGTCTTATTTGTTAATGCACTGGACACAAGACGGGGATCACTGGAGTGAGACTGGAGAGATGACCTATGGTCAGATAGATCATGGAGTAGTTTAGAATTTGCTTTATAGGCAACATGGAATTGATGGGTGCTTTTCTTTTTTTTTGAATGAAGTCTCACTCTGTCATCCAGGCTGGAGTGTAGTGGCACAATCTTGGCTCACTGCAACGTTCACCTCCCAGGTTCAAGCGATTTTCCTGCCTCAGTCTCCTGAGTAGCTGGGACTACAGGCACCCGCCACCACACCCTGCTAATTTTTTGTATTTTCAGTAGAGACAGGGTTTCACCACATTGGCCAGGCTGGTCTCAAATACCTGACCTCAATTAATCCACCTGCCTCAGCCTCCCAAAGTGCTGGGATTACAGACGTGAGCCACTGTGCCTGGCCGATGGGCACTTTTACTGAGGAGCATCCATCAGACCTTTGACTTCAAGAATGTTACTCTAGCACTGCATCAAAGACATGGCCTGTATTGTAGATAGGCAGGATCAATTAGGTCTGTAGTAGAACTCTATGGGGAAGGGTAATGAGGATTAGAACTGTTTGTGTCAGTCAATCACACAGGAGAAGTAAATGGTCAGACTTGTTGCATTGGATTTTATAGGACTTGATGACTTATTGGATTTGTGGGGCAGATTGAAGAGGGATGGGTAGAAGCCTAGGAAGATGATGAGATCTTTTATAAAGGTGGGATGAACAGGATAGAGAGTGGATGGGGGAGTGAAAGCTATTTTTGGCTTTACTACAATAAGTTGGGGCATTGTTTCCTCCTTGATACTGACCTTTGTATGTTGAGTAGTGGGATAGTAGTGCAAGAACTGGTTATTATAGAACACAGAGGTTTGGCTGTTGGAGAATAGCACCATGACTTTTATCTTCAAACCAACCTTCAAGTGAGGAGAAGATAGTTCTTTTTGTTTATAACATGTTAAAGGACCCATGACATGTTGTGAGACATTTTAGATTTGTTTTTTCACCCCCCTCTTTTTCTTTTCTCCTGATATCTGTCCTTAGCTTTCTCTATTCTTTCAGAATAGTAGGGAAAGTAGGGTGTTAACACCTTTAGGGTCTGTTGTTATTAAAGGTAGAGGTTCAAAATTTGATACCTCTGGGATTGGCTTTCCTTATGTGATGGTTTTTCTTTCATTCATTCATTCTTTTTTTTTTTTTTTTTTTTTTTTGAGATAGGGTCTCACCCAGGACCACTCAGGCTGGAGTACAGTGGCATGATCATGACTCACTGCAGCGCCCCCAGGGTCAGGTGGTCCTCCCACCTTAGCCTCCCAGGTAGCTGAGACTACAGGCGTGCGTCACCATGCCCAGCTAATTTTTAAATTAAAAAAAAATATATTATTTTATTTTGAGATGGAGTCTCACTGTGTTGCCTGGGCTGGAGTGCAGTGGAGCTATCTCAGTTCACTGCAACCTCCGCCTCCCAGGTTCAAGCGATTCTGCTGCCTCAGCCTCCCAAGTAGTTGGGATTACAGGCATGTGCCACCATGCCTGGCTAATTTTTGTGTGTGTGTGTTTTTTTAGTAGAGCTGGGGTTTCACCATGTTGGCCAGGCTGATCTCAAACTTATGACCTCAAATGATCCACCCACCCCAGTCTCCCAAAGTGCTGGGATTACAGGTTTTTAAAATTTTTTTTAAAAATAGAGACAGGGTCTCTCTATGTTGCCAGGCTGCTCTTGAACTCCTGGCCTCAAGCAGTCCTCCTGCCTTGGCCTCCCAAAGGTGCTAGCATTACAGGCATGAGCCACTGCGCCCAGCCTGGCTAATTTTTTTTTTTTTTTTTGCAGAGACAGGGTTTTGCCATGTTGCCCAGGCTGGTCTCAAACTCCTGGACTCAAGCAATCTGCCTGCCTCAGCCTCCCAAAGTGCTGGGATAACAAGTGTGAGCCACTGCACTTGGCCTGGTAATGGTTTTGGGGCTCCATATTTTCTTCTAGCTTAGCTTCAGGTCCAGTCTATTGCCCCACATGAGGTACTTTGGAATATTCAGATGAAAAGAACTCCTGGAATAATCCAGCCTTTATTTTAAAAAGTTTATTTCCAGTTGCTGCTTAATGTATGTTCCAGTGGATGTGAAAGTGTGGAATGGTTGGATACATGTCGCAGGTAGAGTCCTATGTTTTCGTGGCTTTGTAAAGGGATTTTCCAGTGTATTGCTGGTTCATTGGCACGTTTATTTATTTCCTTGATGTCACTTCACTGTTTTTTGTTTTTTGGATTTTGTTTTGTTTTTTTTTTTGAGACAGAGTCTCACTCTGTTGTCCAGGCTGGGGTACAGTTGCAGGATCTCGGCTCAGATTCCCAGCCTCCACCTCCCAGGTTCAAGTGATTCTTCTGCCTCAGCCTCCTGAGTAGCTGGAATTACAGGCACACACCACCACACCTGGCTAATTTTTGTGTTTTTAGTAGAGACGTGTTTCACCATGTTGGCTGAGCTGGTCTCAAACTCCTGACCTCAAGTCATCCACCCACCTCGGCCTCCCAAAGTGCTGGAATTACAGGCGTGAGCCACTGCTCCTGGCCTTACATCACTCTTTAAGCCTGCAGTAGACTCTTCCTTAATGGTTGATAGCTCTGTCAACTGTCCATGATAGGGAGCCCAGATTAAGAGAGTTGTCCAAGGGTCTGTCAGTCTGTACAAATGGCAAAAATCCTAATATTATTTCTCCAAAGTAGTTTCTTGTCCTCCTGCAGCAGAAAAACATGGGAGAAAAATAACAAGAAGAAACCTGGGCTTGAATATGCACTAAAGGTTGGAGGGTAAAGGAGACTGTTAGAATTTAATATGTTTTCTTTGTTTAACAAGAATTTTATGTTTCTTATTCATGCAGACTTATGGATCCAGTTCCTAGTTTCACTCCAGAATTTCAACTACTTTCCAGATATATGTCAAATCTTAGTTAATAATGAGATTCCCCTTCCCAGTACCACTTGCATTTCTTTTAGGCTACCCTTTTTCTCATGTGAATATTTGCAAGGAAAAGCCAGATGTCACAGTTCTTTTCCTCCATTGCTTTTACTTTATTACCTGTGCTGGTTTCTTTGGTCTTTGGTTCTCCAAGAAGGTATCCTGAGCCACCACCATCCTTTTCTTCTGAGAACACTCTGCTCATCAAAACTGTTTGGCCTACGTTGTGGATAGCCATGTTCAGCTAAGACAAGAGTAGGGCTTTTCTCGGCCAGGCGCAGTGGCTCATGCCTGTAATCCTAGCACTTTGGGAGGCTGAGGTGGGCGGATCACTTGAGGTCAGGAGTTTGACCAGCCTGGCCAATATGGTGAAACCCCGTCTCTACTAAAAATACAAAAATTAGCCGGGCATGATGGCAGCTACTCAGGTGTACTGAGGCAGGTACACCTGTAATCCCAGCTACTCAGGTGACTGAGGCAGGAGAATTGCTTGAACCCGGGAGGCGGAGGTTACAGTGAGCTGAGATCGCGCCATTGCACTCCAGCCTGGGGTACAAGAGCGAGACTTCATCTCAAAAAAAAAAAAGAGTAGGGCTTTTGTTAAGAATTTTATTGTAAAACAAATCAAAGCCCAGACCAGAAACTACAGACATAAGTAACTTACTGGTTATTCTAAGAATGACTGCTTGCCATAGGGTTTTATTTCCAAAGTTAGTTCCTTCATTTGTGGTTGGGGGTAACTGGGAGTTTATGGAGCTTTAGGATGAACTTGACAAACTTGTTGGAACGTCAGTTTTACCGGAAGATTGGTGAAGTGGTGTCAAGGTTAGGAGGTTTGGTACTTTAACTGGTAAAGAATTGAAATGTTTTTTTTTTTATAATGAAAATTATGACATAGAAATAAAAATTCACATATATTTTTTAAGATGAAGTAAGATATTTTGGCCGAGCGCGGTGGCTCATACCTGTAATTCCAGCACCTTGGGAGGCCAAGGAGGGTGGTTCACCTCAGGTCAGGAGTTAGAGTCCAGCCTGGCCAACATGGCGAAACCCAATCTCTACTACAAATACAAAACTTAGCTGAGTGTGGTGGCCCATGTCTGTAGTCCCAGCTACTTGGGAGATTGAAGAACGAGAATCACTTGAACTCGTGAGGCAGTGGTTGCAGCGAGCCAAGATTGTGCCATTGCACTTCAGCCTGGGTGACAGAGCACAGTGGTGCTCGCCTGTAATTCCAGCACTCTGGAGGCTGAGGCAGGAGAATTGCTTAAACCTGGGAGGCAGAGGTTGTAGTGAGCCGAGATCACGCCACTGCACTCCAGCCTGGGCTACAGAGCGAAACTTTGTCTCAAAAAAAAAAAAAAAAAAAAGAATGAGTATCAAAATAATTATGCTGAGTGAAAGCCAGAACTCCTGAGAGAGAAAGAAAAAAAGCAAGAGAGTGAGAGAGAGAATAAGGAAGAATGTGGTATTAAGCCTAAAATAGCCATTTTATATATATATATATGGATAGCCATATATATATATATGTATATATTTCTAGGCATATATATGGATATGCCTAGAAAATACAAACCAATCCTTAATGACAGAAAGCAGCTTAGTGCTTCTCTAGGGATAGGATTAGGGGCTATATTTATGTGTGTGTGTATATATATACATATATATGTGTGTGTGTATATATACGTATATGTGTGTGTGTGTATATATACACACTGTTATATATATCTAAAAATATATATATATAAACTGATATATATATGGCTATATACATACACACACATATATACACATATATATAGCGTGCCATATATATTAGTTTTCTTCCACAGTTCTTGGCTTCTAACTCCCATAGTCTTTGTTGCAGTCTTTTGTTATAATGGTGCATGTGTTAGGCCTCAGGGGGATATCTCAGGAAACAGAATCTCTCTGACCTACTCTTGCCATCCTTTTACCTGCCCCAAGGCAGGACTCTAAAATTCCAAGCCCCCCTTTCTAATTATGGGTCATAAGACCCTCATTCCAGAGAGGGTCCCACTTATACACTGGGGAAGTAATACTGACGTGAAGCTTCCATAAAAACCCTGGAGGGGATGGGCGTGGTGACTCAGGCCTGTAATCCCATCACTTTGGGAGGCCGAGGAGGGAGAATCACCTGAGGCCAGGAGTTTGAGACCAGCCTGGTCAACATGTTGAAACCCCATCTCTACTAAAAAATACAAATATTAGCTGGGCGTGGTGGTGCACACCTGTAATCCCAACTATTCGGGAGACTGAGGCAGGAGAATTGCTTGAACCCAGGAGGCAGAGACTGCAGTGAGCCAAGATTGTACCACTACACTATAGCCTGGGTGACAGAGGAGACTCTCCAACAAACAAAAAACCCTAGAGGACTGAGTTTGGAGAGCTTATGGATAGCTGAACATGTAGAGGTTTCTGGAGGGTGTCACACAAAGGGAGGGTATGGAAGCTCTGCACTCCTTCCCCCATACCTTACCCTACCATCTCCTCATCTGTGTCCTTTGTAATATCCTTTATAATACCAGTAAACGTGTTTCTCTGAGTTCTGTGAGTGGTTCCGGCAAATTAATTGAACCCAAGGAGGAGTTCATGGGAACCCCAACAGGAAGCCTATCAGCTGGTGTGTGTCAGGGGGCAGTCTTGGGACTGAGCACTTAAATGGATTTGATACTATCTGACATAGTGGGATCTGACATTATCTCCAGGTAGATAGTGCTATAATTGATTTGGAGGGCACCTAGCTGATATCTACTGCAGAATTAATTGGTCGCTTGGTGGTGGGGAGAAATCCCCACACATTTGGTCACTAGAAGTCTTCTGTGGTGGTGATTGTTGTTGTAGTGGTGTGAGAGCAGAGGAAAACCATGGTTTTAGAGTTTTTCCAAAAGAGAATGAGAGAGCAAGAGAGAGAGAATACATCATGTGATTTCATTTGTATTAAAAGTCTAGAAAATACAAACCAATCCTTAATGACAGAAAGCAGCTTAGTGCTTCTCTAGGGATAGGATTAGGGGCAGAGAGAGGAGAGAAGGACTTTAAAGGGGCATAAGAAAAACTTTCAGGGTGACACATGATCATTATCTTGATTTTTATTAGTTTTATATAAATAGTATACAATCAAACCTGAATAAAGGTGGGAAAAATGTGAAAAAAAATTTTAAAAAAATCCAAGTATCTTTTTTTTTTTTGAGACAGTCTCATGCTCTGTCACCCAGGCTGGAATGCAGTGACGCAATCTTGGCTCACTACAACCTCCATCTCCCAGGTTCAAGCAATTCTCCTGCCTCAGCCTCCCGAGTAGCTGAGCTTGCTGAAATTGTGGGTGTACCCCACCACACCCGGCTAGTGTTTGTATTTTTTACAAAAAAAAAAACAAAACAAAAAACCGCAATTACTTTTGCACCAATCAAATAGTAGAGATAGAATTTCACAATGTTGACCAGGCTCGTCTCAAACTCCTGGCCTCGAGTGATCCACCCGCCTCAGCCTCCCAAAGTGATGGGATTACAGGCATGAGCCACTGTGCCTCGCCCCAAGTTAACTTTTTTTTTTTTTTTCAGATGGAGCCTCACTGTCACCCAGGCTGTAGTGCAGTGGTGTGATCTTGGCTCACTGCAACCTCCGCCTCCCAGGTTCCAGCGATTATCCTGCCTCAACCTCCCCAGTAGCTGGGACTGACTACGGGCACCTGCTACCATGCCTGGCTCATTTTTGTATTTTTAGTATATTTTTAGTAGAGATGGGGTTTCACCATGCCGGCCAGGCTGGTCTCGAACTCCTGACCTTGTGATCTGCCTGCCTCGGCCTCCCAAAGTGCTGAGATTACAGGCATGAGCCACCATGCCTGGCCCCAAGTAACTTTTAATATAGTACTCTGTCTATACCACTCAGTGGAATATATTATATGGGGGAAAAAACTGTAAAAAAATAAAAATCTTATTGCTGGCCACAATGGTTTACACCAATAATCCCAGCCCTTTGGGAGTCCAAGGCAGGAGGATCCCTTGAGCCCAGGAGTTCAAGACCAGCCTGAACAAAATAATGAGACTCCATCACTACAAAAAATTTAAAAATTAGCCAGGCGTGGTGGTGTGCAGCTGTAGTCCAAGCTACTCAGGAGGCTGAGACAGGAAGACTCATTGAGTCTAGGAGGTCAAGACTGCAGTGAGCTGTGATCATGCCACTGCACTCCAGCCTTGGTGACAGAGTGAGACTCTGTCTCAAAAAATAAAGTAAAACCTTGATCTTTACTTAGATTTATTGTTTGTAATGAAACTATTTGAAACTATTTTGAGGCTGGGCGCGGCAGCTCACGACTGTAATCTCAGTACTTTGGGAGGCCAAGGCGCATAGATCACATGAGGTCAGGAGTCAGAGACAAGCCTGACCAATATCGTGAAACCCCGTCTCTACTAAAAATACAAAAATTGGCCGGGTGTGGTGGCATGCACCTGTAATTCCAGCAGTTCGGGAGGCTGAGACAGGAGAATCGCTTGAACCCAGGAGGCAGAGGTTGCTGTGAGCCAAGATCGCACCACTGCACTCCAGCCTCAGTGACAGAGCAAGACCCCATCTCAAAAAAACAAAAACAAAACCCACCTATTTTGAGTAGGACTGGGCAAATAAGCAAATGTATTGATGCTGTTGGAAACAAGGTTCTCACTGGGGGACAGAAGAGATACAGATATGGAATAGGAGAACTGAAATTAAGAGTATTGTTATGAACACATGATTTTTAAAATAAATGTATTTCCTAAGTAACTAATCACCATGCCCAGCTAATTTTTTTGTATTTTTAGTAGAGATGAGGTTTCACCATTTTGGCCATGCTGGTCTTGAACTCCTGACCTCATGATCCACCCGCCTCAGCCCCCAAAGTGCTGGGATTACAAGCGTGAGCCACTGTGTCTAGCATGATCTTGGCTCACTGCAACCTCTGCCTCAGGGGTTCAAGCAATTTTCCTGCCTCAGCCTCCTGAGTAGCTGGAATTACAGGTGCGTGCCACCACGCCCTGCTAATTTTTGTATTTTTAGTAGAGACGTGGTTTCACCATGTTGGTCAGACTGGTCTCAAACTTATGACCTCGTGATCCGCCCACCTCTGCCTCCCAAAGTGCTAGAATTACAGGCATTTGCCACCACGCCTGGCCAGAGATTCATTCTCGTATATTTGAATAGCTCATTCCCTTTCATTACTCAGTAGTATTCCACTTTATGGATATATATCCCAATTTGTTTATCCATTTGGGGTTTTTTTTTTGTTTTTTTTTTTTTGCTTTTTTGAGAAAGAGTCTTGCTCTGTCGCCCAGGCTGGAGTGCAGTGGTGCGATCTCGGCTTACTGCAACCTCTGCCTCAACCTCCTGAGTAGCCGGGATTGTAGGCGCCTGCCACCATGCCCAGCTAAGTTTTTGTATTTTTAATAGAGATGGGGTTTCACCATGTTGGCAGGCTGGTCTTGAACTCCTGACCTCAAGTGATCTGCCTTCCTTCACATCCCAAAATGCTGGGATTACACACTTGTGCCACTGCACTCAGCTTCGTTTTCTTTCTTTCTTTTTTTTTTTGGCCCAAGACGTTGCTTTTTTGTTTTTGTTTTTGTTTTCAGTTACAAATAAGACCACTATGAACATTCAGGTACAAGTCTTTGTGGGGCATGTGCTTTAATTTTGCTTAGATAATGGATTCTGCCACACTACTGACTATCCACATTATGGGGAAAAAATGGAATAGATTAAAACTGAGAATAGAACTTAGTGGCACTTTGCTAGAGATCTCCCTTTAGCTGAACCATTATCATTCAGTGAATAAGGTTATTCATCTGTCTCTGAATCTATGTGACTACTCTCCAGCCCACAGATCACCATATGATCTATAGGACTATCAGAATAGACTTTGTCAAAAGCGTTAGTTGAAATTAATTTCTTGTTAGGTATGTACCTGGTAGTTAAAAGTCAGCTTGGAGTGAAAGTTGCTTGAAAAGCTGTGTAGCCCCATGAGTATCAAAGAGACCAGTGGGCGTTAGGAAAGCAATAACAGTGTGTGAGAGCAGCAGGGGAAAGAGATACATTCATCCAGGCATTCAATAATAATTATTGAGCACCTGTTCTTTGCCAGGCATTGTCGTGGGCATTGGGAATGGGGAACAAAAATGCCTGTCCTCATGGGATTTTCATTTTAGTAGGGAGAGATAGATGGTAAACAAGTATATAAACAATATATCAGAAGGTATAAGTGTTATGAAGAAAGGGAGAGTAGGTAAAGTCTGGGGTGGTGCTTCTTTTTTAGAGACAGAGCTCACTGTAGCCTTGAACTGCTGGGCTGAAAGGATCCACCTGCCTTAGCCTCCAAGTAGCTAGGACTACAGGTGCATACCACCACTCCAGCAATTTTTAAAAAACTTCTTGTAGAGAGGCTGAGACTAGTGGCTTATGCCTGTAATCCAAGCACTTTGGGACACTGAGGCGGGAGGATCACTTGAGGTCAGGAGTTTGAGACCAGCCTAGGCAACAGAGTGAGACCTCATTACTACTACAAAAAAAAAAAAAAAAAAAAAAGCCGGGCATGGTGTCAAGCACTTGTAGTCCCAGTTGCTTAGGAGGCTGAGGTGGGAGGATCACTTGAGCCAGAGGTTGAGGCTGTAGTGAGTCAACTTTGTGCCACTGCACTCCAGCCTGGGTGACAGAGTGAGACTTTGTTTCAAAAAATAAATAAATAGGCTGGATACAATGGCTCATGCCTGTAATCCCAGCACTTTGGGAGGCTGAGGCAGGTAGATCACTTGAAGTTGGGAGTTTGAGACCAGCCTGGCCAACAAGGTGAAACTCCGTCTCTACTAAAAAATACAAAAATTAGCTGAACATGGTGGTAGGTACCTGTAATCCCAGCTACTTGGGAGGCTGAGGCAGGAGAACTGCTTGAACCTGGGAGTGGAGATTGCAGTGAGCCAAGATTGTGCTGTTGCACTCCAGCTTGGGTGACAGAATGAGACTCTGCCTCTAAATAAATAAATAAATAAGTAAGTAAATGGGGGTCTCCAAGCCTACTGTGGCTTGGAAGGCTGCCTGAAAAATAAATGAATGAATGAATGAATGAATAAATAAATAAATAATTTTGGGGGTAGAGGTGGGGTCTTGCTCTATTGTCCAGGCTAGTCTTGAACTCCTGGCCTTGAGTAGTACTCCCACCTCAGCCTTCCAAGTGATGGGATTACAGATATGAGCCACTGCACCTGAGGGAAGTAAGTGGGCTACTCAGGTGGTTGTCTAGGGAAAAAATATTGTAGACAAGTGGAATAGCAAGAGCTGTTGGAGAGTTTGGGCAGAGGAGTGACACAATCTGACTTTTAAAAGATCATTCTGATGGCCGGGGGCCCCCGGTGGCTCAAGCCTGTAATCCCAACACTTTGGGAGGCCGAGACGGGCGGATCACGAGGTCAGGAGATCGAGACCATCCTGGCTAACACGGTGAAAGCCCGTCTCTACTAAAAAAAAAATACAAAAAACTAGCCGGGCGAGGTGGCGGGCGCCTGTAGTCCCAGCTACTCGGGAGGCTGAGGCAGGAGAATGGCGTGAACCTGGGAGGCGGAGCTTGCAGTGAGCTGAGATCTGGCCACTGCACTCCAGCCTGGGCGACAGAGTGAGACTCCGTCTCAAAAAAAAAAAAAAAAGATCATTCTCGCCGATACGGAGGTAATTGCCTGTATGGGGGATAAGGGATCAAGCAGGGAGGCCAGCTAGGAAGATATTGCAGAAATCTAAGCAGGAGGTGATGATAGCTTGGTGGAGGTGGTGAAAGTAGTTGGATTCTGGATATGTTTTGAAGATAGAGCTAACTGGATTTGTTAGTCAAATGGATATAGATTGTATGAGAGAAATTAAGGATGAATTCCATGGTACTTGGACTGATAAACTGGAAGATGCCATTTTCTGAGCTTGGGAAGATTGTTGGGGAGGTACAGACAGGGAGCAGATAGGAGTTTGGTTTTGGAATCCATCGTTTAGGTTTGTAATCCATCAGGAATTGATTTTTGTGTGATGTGAGATAGGGGTCGAGGTTCATCCCCCTTTGCCCCAGTATGATTATCTAATTGATCCAGCACTCTGCATTGCATTTTTGTTGTACCCTTTGTTGTAAACCAAGGTATAGTACATGTGTGGATCTGAACTCTCTATTTTGTTCCCACATAGCTTTCAGGGAAATGGGAGTAGAGGGGAGGTAGTGCAGTGTGGTGAGTTAGAGCATGGACTTTGTAGACAAATCAACCACTTGGAATCAAATCTTATCTTTACCCCTTAGGGCTTTGGCAGTAAATGTCCTCATCTGTAAAATGGGAACAATTAGAGCATGATCTCCTTAATAGGGTTGTTTGATGACTGAATTAGTTTATGTTGTAAGGTGACTAAATAGCTGAAGAAGGATAATAAGCATTGCTGATGGGCTGGACCCAGTGCTCCTGCAGGAGTGACTGGAGTAGTTGTTGGATGGCCTTGGACATGAGTGGGAATACAATGGAATTCCTCTCTAGAAGGGCTCATCACAGACTTGGGACTGGGGCTGTAGGCAATAGTCTGTTCTGCCAACCTTCCTGAAGGGAAATTGGTTAACTCTTCTTTGAATTGTTATCTTCTGAAGTCTTCCAGTGGTCTTCTTTTTTCTTTTTCTTTTCTTTTTTTTCTTCTTTCTTTTTTTTTTCTCTTTTTTGGAGTCTCACTCTGTCGCCCAGGCGACAGTGGTGTGATCTCGGTCCACTGCAATCTCCGCCTCCCAGGTTCAAGTGATTCTTCCTGCCTAAGCCTCCCAAGTAGCTGGGATTACGGGTGTGAACTACCATACCTGGCTAATTTTTTTTTTTTTTTTTTGAGACTGAGTCTTGATCTATCGCCCAGGCTGCAGTGCAGTGGCGCAATCACTGCTCACTGCAACCTCTGCCTCCTGGGTTCAAGTGATTCTCCTGCCTCAACCTCCCGAGTAGCTGAGATTACAGGCCCCCACCACCATGCCCAGCTAATTTTGTATTTTTAGTAGAGATGGGATTTCACCATGTTGGCCAGGCTGGTCTGAAACTCCTGACCTCAAGTGATCCACCCACCTCAGCCTCCCAAAGTGCTGACTGAGATTAGAGGTGTGAGCCACTGCACCTGGCCTTCCAGTGGCTTTTGATACAATTAAGATTACAGAAACAGGATGTATTTGCTTGAATTTGAGGTTTTTTTTTTTTTTTTTTGAGACAGAGTTTCACTCTTGTTGCCCAGGTTGGAATGCAGTGGCGTGATCTTGGCTCAGTGCAGCCTCCACCTCCCAGCTTTCAGCGATTCTCCTGCCTCAGCCTCCCGAGTAGCTGGGATTACAGGTGCCCACCACCACACCTGACTAATTTTGTAGTTTTAGTAGAGACAGGATTTCACTATGTTGACTGGGCTGGTCTCGACAGGATTTCACTATGTTGACTGGGCTGGTCTCGAACTCCTGACCTCAAGTGACCCACCCGACTCGGCCTCCCAAGTTCTGGGATTACAGGCGTGGGTCACTGCACCCGGCCTGAATTTTGTGTATTTTAAATACATCTAGTTTTGAATGTAGTTTCTCAAACAGTAATTATAATTAGAGACAGCAGCAGCCATTGCTTTTCTCTCTGCATCTTTACTGATAGGCATGCAGTGTGGCAATGTTGGGCACACTGTAATAAAGTGAAAGGAACCTAGAGAAGGCTTTCTGGAGGAATAACCATTAAACTGAAACCTGAGAACATGAATTAAAATTAAGTCATTCGTAACTGTTGGATTAAGAGGTGGGGAAAGAAGGAGACAGCATCAGCAAAGGCCCAGAGACCTGTGAGAGCACTGCGATTTTGAGACTGAAGACCGCTGGGCAGAAGCTGTGTGGGTAGAGGTGGTTGGAGGGAGGTAGTAGGTGGTCAGAGAGAAGGCAAGAGGTGAGCAATCAAAAGAAACCTTAAACATTTTAGATTTTTATCCTAAGCGCAAAAGAGATAGGTGTAGTGTCTTAAAAGGTCCTGGGTGGGTGAAGACTCACATGGTCAAATTCAGAAAGCTCACACTCCCTGCATTGTGGGTTGGAGAGGAAACAAGTTAGGAGGCAGGGAGACTATGTGGAGGTTGGTGTAGGAATCCAGACCAGGTAGTAGCAATGGTACAGAGGGGAGTAGCCTGAGATACTTAGGTATACTCTTTAGGTACAGAATCCATGATGGACATAAGAAAAGGCAAGGATGACATTTTCTTTTTCTTGATGGTGACATTGTGGAGTGTAGGATCTTGAGAGAGCCACTGCTCTAAAAATGCCCTTCTAGCTTAGAGACTTTGTACTGTGTTCTTCTTTTCTTTGTTCTTTTTCTTTTCTTCTTTTCATTGTTCCTTTCTTTTCACCCATCAGGAAGCAATGTTACACCATGGTCCCAGATAAATACATATTTTCTTTGAATTTTCTATCACCCTGTGGAAAAAGTTTATTTTTTAAAATGTATGTATGTATGTATGTATGTATGTATGTATGTATGTATTTTGAGACAGTCTTGCTGTGTCCCTCAGTCTGGAGTGCAGTGGTACAATCTCGGCTCGCTGCAGCCTCCACTTCTCAGGTTCACGCTATTCTCCGGCCTCACTCTCCTAAGTAGATGGTGTTACAGGCGCCTGCCACACATCTGGCTAATTTTTGTATTTTTAGTGGAAACAGGGTTTCATCACGTTGGCCAGGCTGGTCTCAAACTGCTGACCTCAGGTGATCCCCCCACCTTGGCCTTCCAAAGTGCTGGGATTACAGGCATGAGCCACCGCGCCTAGCCTATTGTTTTATTTATTATTATTATTTATTATTATTATTATTTTGAGACAGAATGTAGCTTCGTTGCACAGGCTGGAGTACAGTGGCACGATCTCAGCTCACTGCAACCTCCGCCTCCCAGGTTGAGGAGATTCTCCTGCCTTAGCCTTCCGAGTAGCTGGGATTACAGGTGCCCACCACCACGCCCGGCTAATATTTGTATTTTTAGTAGAAATGGGGTTTCACCATGTTGGCTAGGCTGGTCTCAAGTGATCTGCCTGCTTTGCCCTCCCAAAGTGCTAGGATTACAGGTGTGAGCCACTGCGCCCAGCCTGTTTTAGTTTTTAAATGGCCAGTCAGAAAAGGCTTTACCTGCCTTCTCTGACCAGAGTTTACTCTCCAGCTTTTTGCATTCACAGTGTTAAGATTTAGGGTTTCAACTAATGAGATAGTTCAGAAGGCTCATTACATGCATTAGTTTATTATTTTGCCAAGGCATGGCTTTAAATGATGCTTGCTTTATCCTTTGTCTTAGGCTGGGGTGTGGGAACTGGTAACTTGGCCCTGCCCTCCACAGCATATGCTCTTCAACCTACTCTATTCTCTACTCCCAAATCAGCAATTCTTATCATCATTAAGGTTCTGAAGGGATCATGTAAAATTTCAGTTATACTTAAGTGCATTTTGTGGAGGAAATTATGGGCTATAGCAATATTCTTTAATTTGTGATTTTGTAAAGGTTTCTTATTTCTTCCTTGCCTCTTGTGCTTTCCCAGCATGGTGTTTGCTGTGACATCTGATGCTCTGCTTGTGAAACCCCAGTCTTCGTTCAGTCCTTTTTTCCTCAACTACTGAATCCTTTTGGGCATTTGTGTGTGTGTGTGTGTGTGTGTGTGTGTGTGGTTTGTAGTCTCAGTCCTTCAAAGTGTTCACCAGTCGAATGGAATAGTAAACTGAGTTCTGTTGCTTCCGCCCCCACACCCCACAGGTTACTAGCATGCTTTTGTTTGTTCATAGGATCAATTTTATTGTCGTCTTCTCTCTTAAGGTAACAGACATAATAGCGAAAAATTTGGAGGGATTATCACTTTAGTTTGTATACCTAAGTCCTCTCAAATAAAATAAGCAGAATGAGCTATTGTTCCTTTTTGCCCATTCCTTCTTAAAAGGGACAGTAGTTTCCTCTCCTAGTTTCTTCTCGCTTGATGTGGCCACCTCTACACGGGGCCTTAGAGGAGTTTGTGTGTTATGGAAAGATTTATATACTATTCCATATCTCTGTCACCATTTAAAATGGATTTGGGGTAAAAAAAATTAGCCGGGCGTGGCAGCAGGCGCCTGTAGTCCCAGCTACTCTGGAGGCTGAGGCAGGAGAATGGCGTGAACCCGGGAGGCGGAGCTTGCAGTGAGCCACTGCACTCTAGCCTGGGCGACAGAGCGAGGCGAGACTCCATCTCTAAATGAATGAATGAATGAATAAATAAATAAATAAATAAAATGGATTTTGGGGAGGGAGAATGGGTGTGATTCTGCACTATAACATGAGGCATTACCTGGCTAAGCCCTTAGGGAAGGATCACAATCCCCCGAGGCTACAGATTTGTTCTCATTATTATTACCTGTATCTCATTCGTTATTAAAGAATGAATTTTTGGGGCTAGGCTTGGTGGCTCACGCCTGTAATCCTAGCACTTTGGGAGGCTGAGGTGGGTGGATCACTTGAGGTCAGGAGTTTGAGACCAGTCTGGCCAACATGGTGAAACCCCATTTCTACTAAGAATACAAAAATTAGCTGGGCGTGGTAGTAGGTGCCTATAATCCCAGCTACTCAGGAGGCTGAAACAGGAGAATCGCTTGAACCTGGGAGGCAGAGGTTGCAGTAAGCCAGGATTATGCCACTGCACTCCAGCCTGGGCGACAAAAGTGAGGCTTCATCTCAAAAAAAAAAAAAAAAAAAAAGGAGAGAGAGAGAAAGAATTAATCTTCTTTAATAATCTCCCCTTTTAGGATATAAAGATTCCTTTTGCTCCTCCAATTCTCAGCTCCCAGGCTCTCTGGAGATGCTAGGAGAGAGCTTTCTGTGTCTCCTTGAGAGAGGCCGCCAATTGGAGCCCTTAAGAGGGGCAGGAAGCCCAGCACCAATTGATATGACCCTTATACCAGCTCTAAATCCAACACATCAGGCAACTGCAGTGTCTGGAACCATTTTATTCCTTGTAGTGCATAATATCAGGTGGAGGAATCACCGACCCTTTAGTGATTCTGAAGTTTCCAAGAATAATATGCTTAAGGCTTTAATTCTATTTTTATTTATTCCCATGTTTTATTCATACTTTGGGAAGTAAGCAAGAAAATATTGGCCGGGAGTGGTGGCTCATGCCTGTAATCCCAGCACTTTGGGAGGCCAAGGTGGGCGGATCACGAGGTCAGGAGATCGAGACCATCCTGGCTAACATGGTGAAATCCCATCTCTACTAAAAATACAAAAACTTAGCTGGGCATGGTGACAGGCGCCTTTAGTCCCAGCTACTCGGGAGGCTGAGGCAGGAGAATGGCATGAACCTGGGAAGTGGAGTTTGCAGTGAGCCAAGGTCGTGCCACTGCACTCCAGCCTGGGCGACAGAGCAAAACTCTGTCTCA
>NW_012103098.1:3735922-3737740 GCF_000951045.1 Mandrillus leucophaeus | reverse complement strand
TCAGTTTAAGCAGTCTTTTCCCTTGTTTCATAGTCATTTATTTCATGAGTGAAAAAGTAAGAACATAGGAGAGGCATACTTTAAAGATTGGAATATGATTTTCATCAGTGTCTTTAGTTTTAATTTGGATTTTAAAATTTTGGACTTTCTGAAATTTTTCTTGATACTACCCTGTCTATAAGATTTTAGTAGAACCGGGCATGTACTTTATTTTATTTATTTATTATTATTATTATTATTTTTGAGACGAGTCTCGCTCTGTTGCCCAGATTGGAGTGCAGTGGCACGATCTTGGCTCACTGCAAGCCCTCCCTCCCGGGTTCACGCAACGCCATTCTCCTGCCTCAGCCTCCCGAGTAGCTGGGACTACAGGCGCCCGCCACCACGCCTGGCTAATTTTTAAATATTTTTAGTAGAGATGGGGTTTCACCGTGTTAGCCAGGATGGTCTCCATCTTCTGACCCCATGATCCGCCCACCTCGGCCTCCCAAAGTGCTGGGATTACAGGCGTGAGCCTGGCCCCAGGCATATACTTTATATGTTTTCATAACTCTGTGTTATTCAGAAATTAAACTAGAACCCTTCACGTTATCATACTTAGTCTTTCTTCTTTTACTTCTAGCTGAGACGTTCCCACTTTGTGGCTGGTTTGCTGAGAACATGGTAATTCTTGCCTATGGTTGCAGTGGTGGCCAAAAATCATCATGATGCTAAGCAGAGTCAAAATTAATTCTGTCTTCAGCACAGGGATAGAATTTAAGATGGTTAAAAAGGCATGTAGGCTGGGCGTGGTGGCTCACGCCTATAATCCCAGCACTTTGGGAGGCCGAGGCAGGCGGATCATGAGATCGGGAGTTCGAGACCAGCCTGGCCAACATGGTGAAACCCCGTCTCTAGTAGAAATACAAAAATTAGCTGGGCGTGGTGACGCGCACCTGTAGTCCTAGCTACTGGACGCTGAGGCAGGAGAATTGCTTGAACCTGGGAGGCGGAGGTTGCAGTGAGCTGAGATCATGCCACTGCACTCCAACCTGGGCGATAGAGTGAGACTCTGTCTAAAAAAAAAAAAAAAAAGGCATGTAGTTGTGTTTAAGAATGATTGTTTCGTTGCTACTGTTTTAGCCTTAATTCTGCTAAAGCAGTGATTCGCAACTGGGGGAGTGATTTGGCTCTGAAGGGGACATTTGACAATGTCTGGAGATATTTTTGGTTGTTACAATCAGGATGCTGCTACTGGAATCTAGTGGATAGAGGTCAGGGATGCCGCTAAACGTCCTACAGCACACAGGATAGCTTCTCCCACCACAGCGTTATCTAATCTCAAATGTTAGTAGTGCTAAGGTTGAGAAACCCTGCGTAGCCTTGCTATCTTTTAAAAATGGTCTGTAGTTGTTCCCATCCCTTGTGAGAGCTGAGTGGGAAGGCTGGCCATTTCATTTCTTCTTTTTTTTTTTTTCTTTTTTTCTCTCTCTCTAGAAAAAGAGTTTTGCTCTGTTGCCCAAGCTGGAGGGCAGTGGAATGATCTTAGTTCCCTGTAACCTAGATGTCTTGGCTTCCAGCAATCCTCTCATGTCAGCCTCTCAAGTAGCTAGGACTACAGGCATGTGCCACCATGCCCGGCTAATTTTTTTATATTTTTTGTAGATACGGGCTTTTGCTGTGTTCCTCAGCCTGGTCTCAAACTCCTGACCTCAAGCGATCCTTCTGCCTCAACCTCCCAAAGCGCTGGGATTAAAAACATGAGCCACCACACCTGGCTTAGGTTGTTTCTTGAGCAGTCAGAATGATCTTGGTCCCCTTGCTCTCAGATCTCTTTTT
>NW_012103098.1:3732861-3733387 GCF_000951045.1 Mandrillus leucophaeus | reverse complement strand
TTTTTTTTTTTTTTTTTTTTAAATTTTTGTGAGTACGTAGCAGGTGTATATATTTATGGAGTACATGAGATGTTTTGATACATGCATACAATGTGTAATAATCACATTATGGAAGATAGGGTATCCATCCCCTCAAGCATTTACTGTTTATGTTGCAAACAATCCAATTATATTCTTTATGTTGCAAACAATCCAATTATATTCTTTTAGTTATAAAAGCTATAGTTCGATGCTTCAAAGTAGGTGGCTATGCCTTAACTGTATGTATATTGTCAGGCCGAGGGCCTCTTTCATCCTTGTCAAGGACATTGCAATCTTTGCTGTGTCTCCCCTCCCCTCCACTGCCCTTCCCTCCCCTCCCCTCCTTTCCCCTCCTTTCCCCTCCTTTCCCCTCCTCTCCCCTCCCCTCCCCTCCCCTCCTTTCCCCTCCTCTCCCCTCCTTTCCCCTCCTTTCCCGTCCCCTCCCCTCCCCTCCCCTTCCTTCTCCTCCCCTCTCCTCTTTTTTTTTTTTTTTTTTTAATTTGAT
>NW_012103098.1:3718599-3728641 GCF_000951045.1 Mandrillus leucophaeus | reverse complement strand
TAATTTTTTTATATTTTTTGTAGATACGGGCTTTTGCTGTGTTCCTCAGCCTGGTCTCAAACTCCTGACCTCAAGCGATCCTTCTGCCTCAACCTCCCAAAGCGCTGGGATTAAAAACATGAGCCACCACACCTGGCTTAGGTTGTTTCTTGAGCAGTCAGAATGATCTTGGTCCCCTTGCTCTCAGATCTCTTTTTTTTAGACAAGATCTTGCTCTGTTGCCCAAGTTGGAGTGCAGTGGTGCAATTATAACTCACTGCAACCTTGAACTCCTTGGCTTAAGTGAACCTCCCATCTTGGCCTTCTAGTGGCTGGGAATATAGACATGTGCCACCATATCGGGCTAATTTTTTATATTTTAGTAGAGACAAGGTATCATTATGTTGTCTGGGCTGGTCTTGAACTACTGGGCTCAAGCAGTCTTCCTCTCTTGGCCTTCCAAAGTTCTGGGATTATAGGCGGGAGCCACTAGCGCCTGGCCTCTAATCCCATTTTTAAAGATTTATTTAGAATCCCCAGCTGCCTTTAATATTAATGCTATAATGATTTTTTTTTTGTCCCAGGGTGTAACTATGATGAGAATTTTTTTTTTTCCCCCTAAAGCTGGCTTCATGACTATTTCAAAGGTGAATTACATTTTGGTTTGCATGAGTTTTTAATTAGTTTTTTATTTTATTTTATTCCATTTTATTTTATTTTTTTGTGATTGAGTTTTGCTCTTGTTGCCCAGGCTGGAGTGCAATGGCGTGATCTTGGCTTATTGGCTTATTGCACCTCCTGGGTTCAAGCAATTCTCCTGCCTCAGCCTCCCAAGTAGCTGGGATTACAGGTGCCCATGACCATGCCTGGCTAATTTTTTGTATTTTTAGTAGAGATGGGGTTTCACCATGTTGGCCAGGCTGATCTTGAACTCCTGACCTCAGGTGATCCATCCACCTTGGTCTCCCAAAGTACTGGAATTACAGGCATGAGCCACTGCGCCCGGCTGAGTTTTTTATTTATTTAGGCCTCTTGGCAAATATATTGCCTTTGTATAACGTGAAGAATTAGGGAAAGTGTGGTCCACAGAGAATATCAACATGTGATTGCAGATGATAAATAAACATATTGAATAAGGACTGATATACGTCAGTGGATTTTTTATTCATACATATTTTATTCTAGTGGCAAAATTTTTAAAATTTAAAAAATTTTTAAAACTCATTTAAAATTAATTATTGAATGCTTGTTATGTGACAGGCATTTTTGTCAGGCATAATGATACAATGGTGATTGAGATGGACATAATCCCTGCCCTCAAGGAGCTGCATTATAGAAGGGGAGACAGATGACAAGTTTTGTTTTTTTTTTTTTTTTAAATTATACTTTAAGTTCTAGGGTACATGTGCATAATGTGCAGGTTTGTTACATATGTATACTTGTGCCATGTTGGTGCTGCACCCATCAACTCGTCAGCACCCATCAACTTGTCATTTACATCAGGTATAACTCCCAATGCAATCCCTCTCCCTTCCCCCTCCCCGTGATAGGCCCCGGTGTGTGATGACAAGTTTTTAATCAAATTACTAAAATTGATAAGATCTTGGTAAGAACCATGTAGACAATAAAGGAGTGAGCCCCAGCAGTAGGGAGGAAGGGCCTATTTCAGCTAGAGTGGTCAGGAGTCTTCTGAGGAGGCAGCATTTGTACTTGTCTTTTCAAAACAATCAATTTGGTTGTGGTTTTGTTCTTTTTTTAAACTTATGTCTGGTTTATAAAGAAGATTACAGTGTTTTTGTTCTTAACATTATTTTTCATTTCTCTATTTTATTAATCTGCTTTTTGTTTTCTTCCTACTACTTTTCTGGGGTTTTATTTCTAGTTCTTTCTCTCTTTTTCAAAAAAAGGTTTTTTTAAAATTGATGCATAATAGATGTACATATTTGGGGGGCACATGTGATAATTTTGTACATTCATATGTTTCAAGTTCAAATCAGTGTAACTGGGATATCCATAACCTTCAATATTTGTCTTTTCTTTATGCTAGAAACATTTAAATTATTCCCTTCTAGCTATTTTGAAATATACAGTAGAGTATTATATACTCATCCTACTGATCTGTCAAAGACTAGGTCTTATTTCTTCTATTATACTGTGTATTTATACCCATTAATCAATCTCTCTTCATCCTCTCTCCCCTACCTTTCCAACTTCTGGTATCTCTAATTTCTTGAGAAGAAAATTGATATCATTGACTTTTTACCTTTTATTCTTTTTAAACATGTTCATTTAAGGCTATGTATTTCCTCCTAAGCATAACTTTAGCAATATCATAAGTTTTTTTTAAAAATCAGCATTATTGTATAATTTAAATACAATAAAACTCACATATTTCACATGTATGTGACTATTGGTTGTATACATCCAGGTACTCACCACCATAATCAAGGTAAAGAAAATATCCACTGTCGGCTGGGCGTGATGGCTCATGCCTGTAATCCCAGCACTTTGGGAGGCTGAGGTGGATGGATCATCTGAGGTCAGGAGTTCGAGACCAACCTGGCCAATGTGGTGAAACCCCGTCTCTACTAAAAATAGAAAAATTAGCCAGGCTTGGTGGTAGGCACCTGTAATCCCAGCTACTTGGGAGGCTGAGGCAGGAAAATTGCTTGAACCCAGGAGGCGGAGGTTGCAGTGAGTGGGGATCGTGCCACTGCATTCCAGCCTGAGTGACAGAGTGAGACTCTGTCTCAAAAAAAAAAAAAAGAAAGAAAGAAAAGAAAATATCCATTGTCCCAGAAATTCCTCTTTCTGGGAACTTTAATTTTGCAGGCAACCAATGAACTGATTTCTGTCATTATAGATTAGTTTTGCCTATTCTAGAATGTGATATAAATGAAATTATACAACACATATTCTTCCGTGTATGGCCTCTTTTGCTCAGCGTAATGTCTGTGAGATTCATCTGTGTTGTTGCACGTGTCCATAGTTTGTTCCTTTTTATTGTTGAGTAGTATTCCAATTGTATCAGTGTACTAAAACTTGTTTATCCATTCACCTGTTGATGGACATTTGACTCTTATGAATAAAGCTGCTCTGAACATTCATCTAGAGATGGTTTGCTGTTTTTTTCAAAATTATAGATATGTTTTCGTTTCTCTTAGATAAAATTCCAAGAAGTGAATCGCTGGGTTATATAATAGATGTGTTTAACTTGATAAGAAACTGCCAAAGTGTTTCCCAGAATGATTATACCACTCTACTCCTGCCAGCAGTGTATGAGAGTTCCACATGCCACATATCTTTGTTAGCACTTGGTATGGTCAGTCTTATTAGTTTTAGTCATTCTAGTGAGTGTCAAATGTCATCTCATATTTTAAATTTGCATTTTTCTAATGATATTGAGCATCTTTTCACATGTTCATTGGCTATTTGTATGTCTCTTTTTGTAAAGTATGTTTCTCCTCATTTGCCCCTTTTTATTGGATTCTGTGTAGTCTTACTGAATTGTAAGAGCTTTAAAAATATATTCTAGGCCAGGTGTGGTGACTCTAGGCCAGAGCTTTGGGAGGCTGAGGTGGGAGGATTACTTGAGGCTAGGAGTTTGAGATCAGCCTGGGCAACATAGTGAGACCCTGTCTCTTCAAAAAATTTAAAAATTAGCTAGGTGTGGTAGTGCTTGCCTGTAGTCCCAGCTACTTAGGAGAACTACTTGAGCAGGAAGATCACTTGATCCTGGGAGTTTCAGGCTGCCGTGATTGTGCCACTGCACTTCAACTCTCATGACAGAACAAAATTCTGTCTCTAAAATATAAATACACCACATTTTAAATATATAATAAATAATGTATACTTAATACATACATGTTTCTAGATATATGTCTTTTTTTTTTTTTTTTTTTTTGAGACGGAGTCTCACTCTGTCACCCAGGCTGGAGTGCAGTGGCAGGATCTCAGCTCACTGCAACCTCAGCCTCCTGGGTTCAAGCGTTTCTCCTGCCTCATCCTCATAAGTAGCTGGGACTACAGGCACATGCCACTGCGCCCAGCTAATATTTTGTTTTTTTTTTTTTTTTAGTAGAGACGGGGTTTCACTGTGTTAGCCAGGATGGTCTCAATCTTCTGACCTCGTGATCTGCCTGCCTTGGCCTCCCATAAGTGCTGGGATTACAGGTGTGAGCCACCACGACCGGCCAGATTGTGACTTGATTTTCTTTTTTCTGTCGGTGTCTTTTGAGGAGCAGAGGTTTTAGATTTTGATGAAGTACATTTTACCAGGCTTTTAATTTGTGATTTGAGCTTTTTGTGTCCTTCTTTATTAAATCTTTATTACAAAATTAGCCACATGTGATGGGTGTGTGTCTGTGGTCCAGCTACTCAGGGGCCTGAGGTGGGAGGATCGATTGCTTGAATTCTGGAGGTGGTAGCTGCAGTGAGCATTGATTGTGCCATCATACTCTAGACTGGGTGACAGACCAAAGACTGTCTGAAAAAATAAAGAAAGAAGGAAAGAGAAACTATACTTAAAAAGTATATCCAAGGAACTACAATGGAGAGCCACATCCATACATCAATTTGAGTTAGACAATAAGATCTTGGACTTTGAGCTGATGCTGTAATGACTTGGAGGGGTTCTTCAGAGAGGGAAGTGTATTTTGCATATGAGAAGAATGTGAGTTACTGTGGCCAGAGAGTGGAATATGACAGACTTTTTTCCATAGATGAATACAACAATGTATTCTATCCCACATGCTTTTCTAGAGTTGACCTTGATAACTCCTCCAATTGAGAGGTGGATTCTAATTTCCCTTGAACGTGGGTGGGAAAGGAGTTCCTGGAGCTGCTGTGGGATAACTCTAAGATTTTTCTAAGCTCTGTTTAATGGAGAAGGTCTGCTAGGTATGCCTTTAAGATCTTCAGGAGGTCTCTTATCTGTTGGAAAAGGTCTATGAGGCCCTATCTTTTTTGTTTGTTTGTTTTAGACAGAGTCTCACTCTGTTGCCCAGGCTGGAGTGCAGTGGCGCGATCTCAGCTCACTGCAACCTCCGCCTCCCGGATTCAAGCAAATCTCCTGCTTCAGCCTCCTGAGTAGCTGGAATTACAGGTGCCCACCACCATGAGTGGCTAATTTTTAGTATTTTTAGTAGAGGCAGGATTTCACCATGTTGGTCAGGCCGGTCTCGAACTCCTGACCCCGTGATCTGCCCACCTTGGCCTCCCAAAGTTCTGGGATTACAGGCGTGAGCCACTGCGCCTGGCCTAGGCACTATCTTAAATATTTCTGAGACTGTAACAAAAGGTCTCATAGGCCTGCTCTGGATTCAATCTCTGTTTTTCATATTATTGCAGGTGACAAAGTTGCTAAAGTTTCTGACACAGTGCAATGTGTCTCTGTCTTTTTTTTTTCCAGCTTCCTTTAATGTTTTCCTTTACACTTTACCAACAATATCCTTGATGACCTGTAGGCTTTTACTACCGGTCTCCTCATGGCCTTTCCAGTTTTCCATTCACCACCTTATCTCAAATACAATGTCATGGTTTAATTTTTTATTGTGTGGCAGGACCCATGTACCAAATTTCTATTTCAATTACTACTGTTGTGTCATAAATCACCCTGAAACTTAGTGGCTTAAAACTATTATTTCTCTTGGCTTCTGAAGGTAAGCAATTCAGGAAGGTCCTGGCTGGCAATCTAACAGCTAGTCTATCTACATTGCTCTTGACTGAATTTTCTGGGCTATGGATCATATTTTCCTGTTCTTTGCATATCTAGTGAATTTTGATTAAACAATGGTCTCTGTGCATTATGCATTGTAGCGACTGCATTCTGCTGTTGTCCTCTGTATTTTTATAAACTAAGAGTGAGATCTTAAGGTGTGTTCAGGCTCCAGTGCAGAGTTTTTGGCACACATACATCGTAGGTTGTAGTGTGTACATCCAGTTGCATCACATCAGGAGAAATATGGTGCGACTTTGAGTCCATTTTATTTTATTTTATTTTATTTTTATTTTATTTTAATAGACGGGATCTTGCTCTGTTGCCCAGATTAGAGTGCGGTGCAGTGGTATAACCTTGGCTCACTGTAGCCTCAACCTCCTGGGCTCGAGTGGTCCTCCCACCTCAGCCTCCTGGGTTGCTACAGGCCTGCAACACTATGCTCAGCTATTTTTTTTTTGTTGTTATTTATTTTTTGTAGAGATGGCGGTTTCCCTATGTTGCCCAGGCTGGTCTTGAACTCCTGGGGCCAAGTGATCCTTCCACCTCAGCCTCCCAGAATGCTGGGATTACAGGCATGAGCCACTGGGCCTGGTGCTACTGGTCTTTTTTTTTTTTTTTTTAACTTTTAGGTTCAGGGGTACATGTGTGGGTTTGTTATACAGGTAAATTGCATCTCTCAGGAGTTCGGTTAGTCTTTTTTATACCATAGGAGAGAGAAGAGATGGAACCCCTGGAAAAAGAGTCCTGAAAGTGTTTGTACCTTGTGCCTTCATTGAATGTAATGTAGGAATTTTTCTTTCAAAGCTACTCATTTGCCTGGTCAAATTTATAGTGGTGGTGTTCATAATTCATTCCCAAGAAACTTACATAAGTGTTCTTTGGTGTTTATATAACTCTTGCGGTTACTGCTCACAGCTGGCTCACGTGAAGGAGAAAGTTCAGGGGTATTTGCAACTAGGTCTGATTCTGTAATCCTGAATTGTGGTGGTAATAGTCATTGACTTTTAAGCTATGCAGATACTAATTTAATTTACATTTGTTGTCTGTCAAAGCACATGTCTCTTTTCCTCCTTATTGAACTTTTTTTCTTTTCTCTCAGTAACTGTTGGTGGATTATAGTCTAGAATCTGGGGAAGGGCTATTTTTTGGAAGTTAAATTATTTTGCTTAGGTTGTAAATTCGCTTGATTCAGTGTTCAGAAGGTAATAAAAGAACACATAGTGAAAAGTTACATTTTGACTGAAGGAAATTTAATTATAGAATTTTTGAAATAGATTTATTATTAGGAATAGTTTATTAAAGGTATAGCATCTGTTATTATGTAAAAACCATAATCATCATGAAACAGCAAAAATGAAGCACTTGAAAGACATTGATTTACATGACAATGAGCTTTAAATATTAGCACATCTGTAAACTAAATTCCTTTAATAAGCTAAAAGTAGTTGATGAACCCAGAAGCTGAGGATTCACTCAAAGAATGCTGGGTGGTAAGGAGCTGGTTTAGACACGTATCATCTGTATAAGGCATGAGAATTAAATATACTGTGCCTGATGATTTTAAAATTGTTACTGCACTTGGCCATGTTCAGCCCCATGTCAGACAGGAGTTCACAGTTGGGTCGCAAGCCTTGTAACTTGGGATGAATGTTTGATAATAAATCTGTTGGTGATATTGAAAGGTCAGCAGGTTCTATTCTTTATCCTCCCAGGAACAGCCCATTCCGCAAGGCAGAAGCTAGAACAAGGAAATATAGCAGTTGGCAAAAAGTTCCCCCTGCCCAGCAGATCAATTTCAAACCCCTCTGGACTTGCGCTCTATTCTCTGACTCTGTCCTATCTGCTTACTCTCTAATCTTGCCTCCAACTGTTTCTCCAAGTGATTGCCCAATAAATTTTCTTGTGAAATAGAAACAAAACAAAAAAGACCAGGAAAGCATCAGGGGTCACTTTATCAGAACCAGGCCAGAGGACCTAGCAAAACACTAAGTTGAAGTGTGTCAACCCAGCCCCAAGTGTAGTTGGTATGTTGTAGGCCAAGCTGCAGTATTAGTGGAAGTAGTCATTTAGCAGTGGATATCCCCTCTTGGGGAGTCTGCTGCCCAGCCAACTGTTTGTTTGGGAGGAGGAATTTGATGGCCTCCCCTTTTAGGAGGGAAGAATTCAGGGCTGTGAAGTAGGAAGAAGTTGACAGCAGTATTATGTGAAATGCTGTGGAAGTGTTAGGTCTTTGGAGGGGTAGGGGGCCTGAAAGAGTGATAGTTCTTTTAAAGGAAAACAGGGAATTGCTGAACTTTCTCCTATGATGTTTCAGATGGAAATTGGAGAGCACTGTTTGAAGAGGTTAGTGAATTTGGGAGGGCAACTAGTCAGACTTGGAGCTCTATTTTGAAACTTCTCTTTTAGTTCTCATGTCTGGCTGGGCACATAAGCAATGGCACTTTGTTTCCTCAGCAGGTAGAACATGTCCGTGAGCCAAGGCTTACACACACAGTACATTCCTAGTGCTGCTTGCCACCCTAGGCTCTGCTTTCTTTGGGAGGCTTTTTGTGGTAGGCCTACTACAGACCGGTGGTAATGGAGAAGGGAGTGTGACATTTTAACCTCTTGCTTATGTTAATGGTATTGCAGTGTCCCATCATGAGCATTTCTTGTCTGATGCCTTTCTTGACCATGTCCCCTCTGCTTTTCGAAAAGCAAAAGCTGTCTACCTGAAACCTTCTCTCAGTTGAGGGCCAAGGAAGTTGCTGCCAGTGCTGCTGCAGGGGAGTGAATCATCCTGGGCATCCACATGTGAGACCCACCCATCTGTCCACTTTTACTCTAACCACATTAGCCTCCCCTCTCCACCCAAACACTAGGACAGTGGAAAGTAGAATGCCAGGAAGAAGAGGTTTGGGAGTAGTCTTCCCCAGGACTGGGGTTGACTTCTGTACCAGCATACAGAGAAGGATCTTAGATCCTCACCTAAGTCTCCCTTGGATGAGGAGCTCTAGGAAAGGCACAGGAAAGTGGTTCTTGGGTTGGAAGGTCCTTCCTGTTGCTGCTTTACTTCCTTCATTTTGAAGACCAGGTCTTGGTCTTCCCAAGGAAGCGCCCCAATGCCCAGCCAGTAAGCCTGGATTTGGTGTCTTTTCCTCAAGTGTTATTGCTCTTGGGCACTTTCCATATAGCATATGTGTTTCCCCATGTGGTCTGTTCCACTGTGCCTTGGCGCAGGGCCTGGTACCTAGCAGATACTCATATGTGTATTGGGCTAAATTGAAAGCAGGGAGCAGGAGAGGCAACAGTGGCTGGTTTGTAGTAGTCTCACATGGAGAGGTTTTAACGTGAAAGTGTAGTCTACAATTTCATGGAGGCAGTATGTGTGTGTAAGAAACATTGATTTTGTGACAAGATGCAGTTTGCACATGTCATTTCTGCTTCCCCCTTTGCTTTCTTATTTCTGATCTTTGATTAGAATATATAGTTGAGATTTGAATTCTCACACAAATGTCAGCATGTCTGACCAAGGCCCCCGAGCTTTGCATGCTCCCAGACCGTTCAATGTGGTTGGGAGTATGGAATTCCACGGCGTTAGGCAGACAAGGGTTTGAAGAATACTATCTTCCACAAGATAACCATTGACATCCCTATTTTGCAGATGTGGAAACTGTGGCTCAGAGAAGTTGCGTCTGTAAACATAGAGCTACAGGATTTAAAGGCAGCACTGCCTGAATGCAAAGCTCATACTTTTAACTGCCTGCTCCTGTTTTTCTGCTTATTTCTTATATTCCCATGGGCAAGTATTTTTAACTTTTCAGGGCTTCAGTGTCTTATATTTAGAATTAGGGGAGCAAAGTCTAAGCGTAGTGGCTTACGCCTGTAATCCCAGCACTTTGGGAGGCCAAGGCGGGTGGATCACGAAGTCAGGAGATCAAGACCATCCTGGCTAACATGGTGAAACCCATCTCTACTAAAAATATTAAAAAATTAGCCGGGCGTATTGGCCGGTGCCTGTAGTCCCAGCTACTCAGAAGGCTGAGGCAGGAGAATGGCGTGAACCCGGGAGGCAGAGCTTACAGTGAACTGAGATTGCGCCACACAGCACTCCAGCCTGGGTGACACAGCGAGACTCCATCTCAAAAAAAAAAAAAAAAAAGAGGGGAGCAAAAATTCTCATGTTTAGAATTAGGGGAGCAAAACTCTTGTAGAGTTATTATAAGGGAGAAAGGAGGCAATGTAAAAAACTAAATCCATACCTCATACCTGGAGTAGTAGTAGTCACAGTAAAAGCAGCAGCTGTTTTTTGTTTGTTTATTTGTTTTTTAAATGTAGTGTTTACTATGTGGCAGACACTGTTTT
>NW_012103098.1:3674439-3713313 GCF_000951045.1 Mandrillus leucophaeus | reverse complement strand
AATAAGTGATGAGAAGTTCTAACTTTAAGTTTCTACTAAAAATACAAAATTAGCTGGGCGTGGTGGTGCATGCCTATAATCCCAGCTACTTGGGAGGCTGAGACAGAAGAATCGCTTGAACCTGGGAGGTGGAGGTTGAGGTGAGCCGAGATCGCATCATTGTACTCCAGCCTGGGCAACAAGAGCGAAACTCCGTCTCCAATCAATCAATCAATCAATAGGACAATTCTTCCTTACAGAAAAATTCCAAATAATAAATGTAGAAGGAAAGAGGAAAATAGAAAACCACCATTAACATACTACAATAATAATTAGTTCTAGGTAAGACCCATTGATGAACGTTGAAATTAGTGGGTAAGGCTTGATGCAGTGGCTCATGGCTGTACTCCAAGCACATTGGAAATGTGAGGCAGGAGGATCACTTGAGTCCAGGAGTTTGAAACGAGCCTGGCCAACATATCGAGACCTTGTTTCTACAAAAAAGAAAAAAAAAAATTAGCTGGGTGTGATGGCGTGCACCTGTAGTCCCAGCTACCTGAGAGGCCGAGACTGGGAGATCTCTTGAGCCGAGGAGTTTGAGGCTACAGTGAGCTGTGATTGGGCCACTGGTGACCAGCCTGGGCATCAGAGCAAGACCCTATCTCTAAAAAATAGTGTTACGGTCATGAGAGACCAGAATAGACTGAGAAGCTGCCATAGTTTAGGGGAGACTAAGGTGATATGACAGCTAAATGCAACATGGTATCCTGGATGGGATCCTGTAACAGAAAAAGGATATTAATGGAAAACTGGTGAAATCCAAATAAAGTCTATAGTTAAAAGCAAACAATAAGCCACCAGCCCCCTGACTGCACCCCTCAAAAAAAAAAAAAACTAACAGAAAAACCCCACAAAGCTCCTGGTTCCTTCCTGCCTAAGATCCAAATGGCATTGTCTAGAGCACCTCAGTTCTGGCATTTATATTCTAGTTCTGAATTCCTGTTACCTTTGGGAAAGACCTTTTGGTTGTGTAGTGCTTATGTCTGGGAAGCTCTGACGAATTTGGGGACAGGCTTGTGGTCTATGTAACTCTCAAAGCCTGTCTACCCATTGAACAGAATGCTACTCAGCAGGCTGAGGACAGGGGTGTGCACATGGATCCGCCTACTCCAACCCCAGTCCTTGCTGGTACTGGATGTTACAAATGACATTCCCGCTATCAGGAATCTTCCCTGGACCCCCAACCTTTTTTGTGTGTGTTTTTTAATAGACGGAGTCTCACTCTGTCGCCCAGGCTGGAGTGCAGTGGTGTGATCTTGGCTCACTGCAACCTCCGCCTCCTGGGTTCAAGTGATTCTCCTGCCTCAGCCTCCCGAGTAGCTGGGATTACAGGCACCTGCCACCATGCCTGGTTAATTTTTGTATTTTTAGTAGAGACTGGGTTTTGCCATGTTTGCCAGGCTGGTCTCGAACTCCTGACCTCAGGTGATCCTCCCGCCTCAGCCTCTCAAAGTGTTGGGATTACAGGCATGAGCCACCACGCCCGGCCCCCAACTATCTTTTAAGGTATTACCTTTAGACATTCTGCTTATCTTTCAAGGCCTGACTCACATTTTACCTCCCATATAGTTCCTGCATGATCATCACATGTATTAGTGTCTTTCAAATTCCTGTGATGTCGTCAACCTTAAAGTTCTTTATATCTGTTGATCTGCCCTTCCTGTGATATTTAGCACACCTTGCCATGTTGAGTCTATCTGTGTACATGCCCTGTCTCCCTAAGCAGAACACAAACTTCTTGAAGGGAAGGAGTCTTACAAAACCTTCTAAACTTCTTGAAGGGAAGGAGTCTTAGAAATATCCCTTGAAGCATCTAGGATAGTGCTTGCCATAAGCCCTCATGAAATGACTGGCAAGTTTGAATGAGTGAATGCTTTACGACACTGAAAGGAGTAATATTGTCCCTGTTGGCAGATGAGAGGTGAATGGACTTGCTTAAAGTCATACAACTGATTATGAGCTATATTTGGAGCCTGGCTGCTCAGATTGTCCCTTTCTGAGCATTCTGAGGCCATGAAACTTCCTCACTCTGATCATAGCACTAAACTATAGTAAGAGTGATGGCTATCATTTGTTGTGGGCTTACTCTGGGCCAGGCTTGGTTCTAGGCATGCACACTATTCAGTCCTCACAATAGCTCTGAGGTATGGGCCTCACTATCCTCATTTTGTAGATACATCCACTGATGTTCAGAGAGATATAAATAATTTGCCTTAGATTCCCAGCTAATAAGTTGCTGAGTTGAGATTTGAACCCAGGTGTGTCTGGCATCAAAACTCATTCCCCCTCACCCCTGTAAAGCAATGTCTTTCCCTTTGTTTTTTCAGACCCATCCCTGGAAGGCATGTGTGGCACTGAGCATGCCCAGTTGGGAGAAGATGGGCAGCAGCCACCGCGGTGCACTTCAACTACCTCATCTCAGTCTGAGCCTTCAGAGCAGCTTAGGCACCACCAAGGCAAGAACCTAGTCTCAGAGGACCCCAAAAAGAAGAGAGCTCAGAAGCCCTCCCACATGAGAAGAAACATACGGTGAGCTGTGCTCTGTGTAAGAGGAGAGGGAAGGGAATAGAGGTTTTACCTTCATCTTAAGGCTGTCAATAGCAGAAAGACTGATTTGGGAAGGAGAATTCTCTCTCCAAAGGAGAAAAGTGTCAGGTGTGTGTCTCCATTAATAGTGAAGGTGCAGCTCAGGATCACTGGACTTGGGCTTTCAGAGGACTGTAGGGAGAATGAGAAAGGCCTTGACCACTGTGGGAGGGTGTTCTGCTCTCTGGAGACCCCAGGTGGCAGCCCAAAGATGATAAGGTGCTCTCAGCTGGACTTTCCGGTTTTTCCTCTATTTTTCTTATGTCTCAAAACAAGACTTTACAAGTTGAGTTCTCATCTTCTTAGATGTCAACTTCTAATGGTAGAGGACTGTCTGACCCAAAGCAAGGCTCCTTCTAAGAGCAAAAATGTGAACTTCTTTAACTGTCCAAATCCCCAACAGTTCTTCCTTCTATCAAATAACAATATGTGCCATTGAAAGGAAATGAGTGATATCTTTTTCTCCTTCTGCCTCCACTTAAAAAAGAATAACAATAATGCCAACTTGAAATATTACTCTGAGTTTGAAAATAATATAAAATCCCTGTAACCTTAGTTTCTTTTCTTTTTTTTAAATTTCTTTTCTTTCATTTTTTTGAGATAAAGTCTCTCTCTGTTGCCCATGCTGGAGTGCAGTGGCGCAGTCTCGGCTCACTGTAACCCCCACCTCCCTTGTTCTAGCAATTCTTATGCTTCAGCCTCCTGGGTAGCTGGAACCACAGGTGTCCACCACCACCCCTGGCTAATTTTTGTATTTGTAGTAGAGACAGGATTTTGCCATGTTGGTTCAACTGGTCTGGAACACCTGGCTTCAAGTGAACTGCCCACCTTCGCCTCCCAAAGTGCTGGGATTTCAGGCATGAGCCACTGTGCCCGGCCAATCCTAGTTTCTTTTCTACATGACAATACTATTATTATTTTTTTTTTTCTTGAGATGAAGTCTCACTCTGTCACCCAGGCTGGAGTGCAGTGGTGTAATCTTGGCTCATTGCAACCTCTGCCTCCCAGGTTCAAGCGATTCTCCTGCCTCAGCCTCCTGAGTAGCTGGGACTACAGGTGTGCACCACCACACCTGGCTAATTTTTGTATTTTTAGTAGAGACGGGGTTTTGCCATGTTGACCAGGCCGGGCTCGAACTCCTGACCTCAGGTGATCCACTTGCCTCAGTCTCTAAAGTGCTGGGATTATAGGCGTGAACCACTGCGCCTGGCCAACAACACTATTTTTAATACTGCTTTTCAGCTTTGTGAATCAAATATTACTCTAGTTTATTCTTGATCTGTTATGTGGAGAGATGAGTTGGCAGGGGCATCTGTCAGGGAGTTAAATAATATGGAAAGTATGTTTTTCTAGAGCCATCTGAGCTTGATGTCCTATTTTTTTAATGCTGTTCCTTGCATGGGTGTGGTGAGGCTGATGTGGCTTCTCTTTCTCCTGCCTCAACTCTCTGAGATCAGCAATGGCTATTTCTCTCTTTATCTTGCCATTACATTGCCCAAATCTTAATTGAACCCAAGTGCTGTCTCTTATGTGAATGTTTAGAAAGCTACTCCGGGAGGATCAATTGGAGCCTGTTACCAAAGCAGCACAGCAAGAAGAGTTGGAAAGAAGGAAGCGCCTGGAGCAGCAGAGGAAAGATTATGCAGCCCCTATTCCTACTGTTCCGCTGGAATTCCTCCCTGGTAAGCAGTGGACATGGCAGGGAAGGCCCTTTGCTTCAGGAGGAAGAAGCCCTAGGTGCACACAGTGGTCAAAAGCAGATCTGGAATAAGATTGTGGCCTCTTGGCTGGGTGCTGTGGCTCACGCCTGTAATCCCAGCACTTTGGGAGGCCGAGGCAGGTGGATTGCCTGAGGTCAGGAGTTTGAGACCAGTCTGGCCAACATGGTGAAACCCCATCTCTACTAAAAATACAAAAAAAAAATTCGCCAGGTATGGTGGCGTGCACCTGTAATCCCAGCTACTAGTAGGCTGAGGCAGGGGGAATAGCTTGAACCAGGGAGGTGGAGGTTGCAGTGAGCTGAGATTGTGCCACTGTACTTCAACCTAGGCGACAGAGTGAGACTCCATCTCAAAAATAAATACATAAATAAATAAAAATAAAATGATTGTGGCCTCTCAGGAATCCTTTAAAGTCATTCAGCTTCTTGAGAGCACACAATCAGAAGAAAATCATCTAAAAGCTAAAATGAATAAAAATGTACTCTTTAAATAGGTTTTTATCTAGATTTTTTCTCATAACTTTGGATTTTAACTTGCCAAAAGATTGGGACCTTTTCTAGTGGTCAGGTGGATAGCAGGAAGAAAAAACCAGTAGAGAAAGGGAATTTGGAAGGAGGGCTGAGGTTTTTGAGATGGGCTCTGTTTCTCTTCTTGGTGGATACTCCCCAAGAGAGCTATAAAAGAAAAGGGGTGGTGAATTGTTTTGGGAAATATGTTAGAGCCAAATGTGGTCTTGACATCGTTCCCTTCCATTTTGCTTTTCCTAGAGGAAATTGCTTTAAGAGCAAGTGATGGTCCCCAACTGCCTCCTCGGGTCTTGGCCCAGGAAGTCATTTGTTTGGACAGTAGCAGTGGCAGTGAGGATGAAAAAAGCAGTCGAGATGGTAAGATGAAACCAACCTCCCTTTCTCCCGACCTGGTGTTCATGCTGAGATTGACTGTACTTTGAAAAGAGTCCAGTCCTTCCTCATTCAGTTTGGGATGTGGCTTTGACTAATTTCCCTGTGTCTCATTGGTAAATATAAGTTTTTTGCTTGTCTTAACTTGAGCTGAAAGACAGAAATAGTAAAAGTCAAAATTTTAATAAGTGATGAGAAGTTCTAACTTTAAGTTTCTGTAGTCTTCTGTTCTGACTGTGTGCCGTAAATTATCTTCACTCCCTGGATTTTTGGTTTTGCTTTTTTTGCTGTCTCAGAGGTGATAGAACTGAGCTCTGGAGAGGAGGACACTCTGCATATTGTGGACAGCAGTGAGTCTGTCAGTGAAGACGATGAGGAAGAAGAGAAGGGTGGCACCCATGTCAATGATGTCTTAAACCAGCGTGATGCCCTTGGGCGGGTCCTTGTCAACCTAAACCACCCTCCAGAGGAGGAAAATGTCTTCCTTGCCCCACAGTTGGCACGGGCTGTGAAACCTCATCAGGTACAGCAAACCTTGACTGTTTCTCCTTTTCCTTTTTGTTTCCTTGTTATGAACATTGCCTGCTGGTGGTTGTTAGCGTCACAGCCTGTGAAGTACTTGTTTGGTACCAAGAGCAGCTTGTTCAGCTATTGAAAAGACCTGCTACTTCCTTCCAGCAGTTGATGCTTCAGGATTCCTGATGAATAGGAAGGGATGGGGAAAGGGAAGAGACAAGCTTCAGGTTTGCCCTACCCCGTAGAAAGCACTGGATCTCTTGACCTAATAATTTGAGCCTCTTTCTGTGGGATCCCATGACTGAGGTGGTCTCTGGCGAGCAGTGCTTTGATTAGGAAGGTCTGTATCTAGAAGAGATGTGAGAGTCAGAAGATGGAGGGACTTTCTGATAGGAGGGAGTAGAGTAGTTTGTGTTGATCCAGACCCTGGAACCAGGACTGGTGAGTAAAAGTTCCATGAAGACAGACATTGACTCAGTTTACAATTAAGAACTTTTTTTTTTTTTTTTCTGAGACAGGGTCTTGCTCTGTTGCTCAGGCTGGAGTGCAGTGGCACAATGTCTGCTCGTTGCAGCCTTGACCTCCCTGGCTTAAGTGATCCTCCCTCCTCAGCCTCCCAGGTAGCTGGGATTATAGGCCTATACCACCACACCTAGCTAATTTTTTTTTTTTTTTTTTTTTGTAGAGATGAGGTTTCACCATGTTGCTCAAGCTGATCTTGAATTCCTGAGCTCAAGTGATCCACCCGCCTCAGCCTCCCCAAGTGCTGGGATAACAGGCATAAGCCATTGTGCCTGGCTGAGAACTTTTTGTTTTTGAGACAGACTCTTGCACTGTCGCCCAGGCTGGAGTGCAGTGATTATGACTTCCTGCAGCCTTCACTTACTGGGCTCAGGTGATCCTCCAACTCAACCTGAATAACTGGGACTATAGCCTCCTGCCACCATGCCCAGCTAATTTTTAATTTTTTTGTAGAGATGAGGTCTCACTGTGTTGCCTAGTCTGTTTTTGAACTCCTGAGCTCAAGTGATCCTCCTGCCTTGGCCTCCCAAAGCATTAGGATTACACGCATGAGCCGCCGTGCCTGACCTAGTAACTGTATTTTTGTACCCATTAGCCAACGTCTCTTCCTCCCCCTCCTCTCCCTTCCCAGCCTCTGGTAATTACCATTCTATTTTCTACTTCCATGAGATTGACTTTTTTAGCTCTCCCACATGAGTGAGAATGTGTGATATTTGTCTTTCTGTGCCTGGCGGGTTTCATTTAACATAATGACCTCCAGTTCCATCCATGTTGCTGCAAATAACAGGATTTCATTTTTCATGGCTGAATAATATTCCATTGTGCATAGGCACCACATTTTCTTTATCCTTTCTTCCACTGATGGACACTTGCGTTGATTACATATTTTGGCTATTGTGCATAACTCAGCTTAAAAACTCTGCTGCTGTTGTTGTTGTTTTTGAGATGAAGTCTCGCTCTGTAGCCCAGGCTGGAGTGCAGTGGCACAATCTTGGCTCATTGCAATCTCTGCCTCCCAGGCTCAATGATTCTTCTGCCTCAGCCTCCCAAGTAACTGGGATTATAGTTGTGTGCCACTGTACCCGGCTAATCATTTGTACTTTTAGTAGAGACGGGGTTTCACCATGTTCGCCAGGATGGTCTTGAACTCCCAACCTCAGGTAATCTGCACACCTTGGCCTCCCAAAGGTCTAGGATTACAGACATGAGCCATCGAGCCCAGCCTTAAGAACTCTTTAACAGGCTGGGCGTGGTGGCTCACACCTGTAATCCCAGCACTTTGGGAGGCCGAGGTGGGCAGATCACCAGGGCAGGAGATTGAGACCATCCTGGCCAACATGGTGAAACCCTGTCTCTACTAAGAATACAAAAATTAGGTGGGCATGGTGGTGCATACCTGTAGTCTCAGCTACTCTGGAGGCTGAGGCAGGAGAATTGCTTGAACCTGGGAGATGGGAGGTCGCAGTGAGCTGAGATCGCACCATTGCACTCCAACCTGGGTGACAGAGCGAGACTCTGTCTCAAAAACAAAAACAAAAACAAAAAAAACTACTCCTATGGAATGGGCTGCCTTAAGAGGGTGAGCTTCCCAACGCTGAGGGAAACCAGACTGACTGAAAGATCCTGTCAGGAATTTGACACTACTGATTCATGCATTACATGGGGCATTACACTGTACTAGTGAATGCTTTTCTGTTTTTTCCAAGAGGACTGTCACCAGCAAATAGACCAGTCAAGGTACAGGGAATCTTCTATGGCCATCCACACCTGCTATCTATTATAATGCCTTCTCATTTACTTAATTCTTACTAATTACAAAGTGAGTAAAAACTGGAGCCCTCATCTTTTTGAGCCCCTCTGACATTTGTCTTTGTCCCTTGTCAGATTGGCGGAATCCGGTTCCTTTATGATAACTTGGTGGAATCCCTGGAGAGGTTTAAGACCAGCAGTGGCTTTGGCTGTATTCTGGCCCACAGCATGGGTCTGGGGAAAACTTTGCAAGTGATCTCTTTCGTCGATGTCCTCTTCCGCCACACGCCAGCCAAAACAGTCCTTGCCATTGTGCCGGTAAGAGTTTTTGGGAAGGCACCACTTAAGTCACTCCTCTGAAGAGCTCTGCATTAATGCCTTTACTGGGCACCAAAAGGCTTGATGAGCTCAGCTCTGAGTTTGTTCCATAAAACTCTCTTTTTGGACTTGGCTTTCTAATAGGTTAATACTCTTCAGAATTGGCTGGCAGAGTTCAACATGTGGCTTCCACCTCCTGAAGCCCTCCCGGCTGACAACAAGCCTGAAGAAGTCCAGCCTCGGTTCTTTAAAGTTCACATCTTGAATGATGAGCACAAGTAGGTGGCCTGCCCTTTCCTCTCTGCCCCTTTCCTTTTAGACTTCTGTCCAGAATCTGATGTTAAGACAGTCTCTTTGAGTATGTAGCCTGTGCATCCAGATTTGTTTTGGTTTCTTGATGTGTCACTTTCTCTGTTCTTGCTACTCATTTTTTTCTCTACCTAGCTTTTCAGGAAAGCCAGAGTTAAGTAGCCTGAGAAATTTCCTGTGTTCTGCTTTAGGAGGCTTTTATATCTTGAAAAATATGTGGGGATGGTCATATTTTCCCCATGCATGTTGTAGTAAAATTCAACACGAAACAATGCATCTTTCCATTGTCAGATTTTTTTTGTTTTGTTTTTTGAGACGGAGTCTTGCTCTTTCACCCAGGCTGGAGTGCAGTGGTGCGATCTCAGTTCACTGCAACCTCTGCCTCCTGGGTTCAAGTGATTCTCCTGCCTCAGCCTCCCGAGTAGCTGGGTTTACAGGCGCCCACCACCATGCCCGGCTAATTTTTGTATTTTTAGTAGAGACAGGGTTTTGCCATGTTAGCCAGGCTGGTCTCGAACTCCTGACCTCAGGTGATCCACGCACCTCGTCCTCCCAGAGTATTGGGATTACGGGCGTAAGCCACCGTGCCTGGCCTCTACTGTCTAATTTTTTACTTACTACATTTCACTTTTCTTAAAAACCTAATCATTAGTCACTTCTTTTAGGCACTGGTCTGCAGTTGACCTTTAATGGTACAACTCCCAAAGCTTTGAAGGGTGTAAGCCTCGCTTTGTTTTAGATTTAAATAAAATTATCTATCTATGTATGCCATAAAGTCAACCTGATTTCCAAAAGTCTAAAGCTATTTCTTGGTTCAACAAACCAGCTCTATATGCTAACCTTTCCCCTCATTGGTATGGATAATTGAGAAGGTAGACTTACTGTATTTTTTGCAGAGGGTGCCTTTTGTGATGTTTGGACACACATAAAAATGAGGAGATGATGAGTTGACCTCACAGGTGGTTGCTCTGCTTTCGTAGATTTCAGGACTTTTAGTCCACATGCAATCAATGAAATACAGTGAGGGCTCTGGTGTTTGGAAGTGGAGTGACTTACTGAGGGTCATCTGGTCTCTTCTCTTTCCTCTTTACTGTTTGTGGCTCTTTATTCACTTGAGCCCAGGCAAGTAAACTGCAGAATGTTGCCCTTCCTTCTGTGACCTTGTATTTATCATGGGATTGAAATGCTCCTTCAAATGTTGAGTTGTAGTCATGCGTGAATATCCAAGGGGATTTTCATTTTCTGTTGCCTTATGTAGTTGAATTGCTATGTTTCTTGTTGTTTAACCACCATCAATGATCCAGTTCATCCTGAGTGCAATTAGTTTCTCTGAGATGATGGGAGGTCCTTGGGTGGTAGGCTAGCTAGCCCTGTGCTTGCTGCCACATGAAATCTTTGGTAATAAGAAGTTCTGAATGTACATCAACACAGCTTTGATTGTGAGCAATTCTTCCTTGGGAGCAGTGGAAACAATAATTCTTGAGATATAATTCACATCTCACACAATTTTCTCTGTTTACCTTGCAGGACGATGGCATCTCGTGCTAAAGTAATGGCTGATTGGGTGTCAGAGGGTGGGGTGCTACTGATGGGGTATGAGATGTACAGACTCCTCACTCTGAAGAAATCATTTGCCACAGGTAGACCGAAGAAAACCAAGAAACGTTCTCACCCAGTCATCATTGATCTAGATGAGGAAGATCGGCAGCAGGAGTTTCGGAGAGGTGGGCAGCCTATCCCAGGAATACTCTTGTTGGTGTTTCACGAAAAAAGAAATCATGTCTACTAATAGCACCTAGTCAGATGTAAAGGGCATTATTGATGTGAATTTGTTATCATGGATCAAAAATCCTGGTTCCCAAGATGAGTAGGATGACTTCCAATGGCTCTTAGAAGGTACTGCTTTCTCTGCCAGCTGTGCAGTTATGGTTAGGCCAGGCCACACACTGACTTGGGGGAGATTATTCCTCTGTTCGTCTGTCCCTGTTTCTCTCACAGAACAGTTGGAATAGTAACCATTTCCTTTACCACTTTCTAGAGATGTTCTGAGAAAGCATGAAGAAAATATAAAGTGTTTAAATCACTAATATAAAGACAAAGTAGTAATACTATTGTTTGTGAATTTATAAAAAAGAATGTATCCCAGTTGCTTTTAGTGAAAACCATTCCTGTCATAGTTCTAATTCTACTCCATCTTCTAAGGGGCCTTTGCTCATTTGCGAAAGAAAGTTTTTAAGGGCTCAGAGGCCATTTCACTTTATAAGTCTCTTCATCTATGAGATTATGTTTGTTTTAGGTTTGCTTCTATGGTAGAGCTGGGATGAATTTGCCATTTAGCAATGACTGGAGAATAACTGCGGGAAGACCCTGTCCTTTAGCTAGCTCTTACCAGCCAGCCTTCAGATGGAGTCAAGACGCTGGCAATGGTGAGAGCCCACTAAAGTGTCTGGATTATTCCCATTGGTTTCATCCAGATGCATTTTTAATCCTAGGCTGGCACTCTGTAAGGTCCCTCTCTCTGCTGCCCAGTTGGTCCAAGCCCTAGGAATGCAAGTCAGTTATACTTTTCACATAAAGAAAAACAAAGTAAGGAAAGGAACAGGGGAAAGGGATATTTATTGCAAGAGTCAACTGCCAGATTAGCGTCATACCAAGTCATACCAGTCATATCCAGGAGCTTGAATGGCTGGCACCCTCTCAGCAAGGGGGGCTGACTCTTGCTTCCTGCTTCCTTCATTTCTTCTGTCTTCTCCAGGGTGCACCCCTACTTCTCATATTATTGACTAAGAGCAGGCCCTGTCACCCTCTGACTCCGGATCCTCTTCCCTCCCTAGAGTTTGAGAAGGCTTTATGCCGCCCTGGCCCTGATGTAGTAATCTGTGATGAGGGACACCGCATCAAAAACTGCCAGGCCAGCACCTCACAGGCTCTGAAGAATATCCGCTCTCGCCGCCGGGTGGTGCTGACTGGGTACCCTCTGCAAAACAACCTCATTGAGTACTGGTGCATGGTGGACTTTGTGCGCCCAGACTTCCTTGGCACCCGGCAGGAGTTCAGCAACATGTTTGAACGCCCTATCCTGAACGGGCAATGTATTGACAGCACACCTCAGGACGTCCGCCTCATGCGGTACCGGAGCCATGTCTTGCACAGTCTTCTGGAGGGCTTTGTGCAGAGGTGAGCCATCCTCAGGGTCCTGCTTCCTGAATTTTCAGAGGGCCCTGTTGCCAAGGGCATGCCAAGCCTGTTATATAGGATAGGATGTTGGAGTAGGAGGGCCCCTTCCCTGAGGCAGTAGTAAAACTTTGCTTCCTGTGACAAGCTAGCAGATGGTGGATATCCACTGTTTCAATTCTCTGAAAGTTTGGCCTAGAAGTGCTTCTCTCAAAAGTTATCTTTAAAGGTACTGGAGACACCTCTCTTGCTGAGAGAAGCAAGAAAAAGGTACCATTTTGCTGACTTACCTTAGGCTAGTCTAAAGCAGATCCCTCATTTTTACTTGTTGAGATGGCATATGGAGTGAAAGCTCAGAGAGGCAGCCCAAATTAAAGTAAGAACCTCAGGTTCCCCTGTCTCTGTCATGCAGTCAGACATGACCTGGGACAGGTCAGTCTGCCTCTTAGTGTTAGTTTTCATCCTTAAGGTGAGTTTCTTCTTGCTTGTTGAACCGCTCTGCATTATTGCAAGGCTGCAGTGCATGTTGAGATCCTCAAGAGGGAGGTGTGGTAGGAGTGCAAAAGGCTCTGTTTTTATCTTGCTGTGACCCCTCCTGGCCACACTACCTTGCCATTTCTGATCTGTTTGCCTCCGTAGGAGAGGCCACACTGTGCTGAAGATTCATCTCCCTGCCAAGGAAGAAAATGTGATCCTTGTGCGGCTCTCCAAGATCCAGCGAGATTTGTACACGCAGTTCATGGATCGCTTCCGGGACTGTGGTAGCAGCGGTTGGCTGGGGCTGAACCCCCTTAAGGCATTCTGCGTGTGTTGCAAGGTGCATTGGGGCCTCAGGAAAGATTGAGATGGGTACTAAGGATACACATGGTCCCAAGGGAGTTACTTCTACTGAGAGTCTTCAATAAAGGAAGAATAAAGTGAGAAGGGGCCACCTCAGTTTACTGCACTGGAGGTTTGGGGGCTCTAAGGAGAGAGGTGCTGGTTGTGTACCACATAACTCCTGGGGGTGCCATTCACACAGTGTAATATAACTGATGCTTCCTGCAGTGTGCAACTCAGCTGCACAACTTGTTATACCAAGGGGGATAATGGAAAAATACTGTGGGGCAGTGTTTTTGACTGCTAGCATAATCAGAATTCAAGAGAGATATAGCTTAGACAAGTTATTAGGGATACCTTCCATTGGATTCCATACTAATCATATTGAGATTGCTTTCATTCTTTTGTTGAGGGACCTGTTTCATTGACTTTGTACCTCTACCTCTGGCTACTCTTTAGCAGACCTGTTAGGTATTATTCTTAATTGGCCACTGCTTTGATAAGTCAGCAGAAGGTATGTGTCTGGGCTTAGGAGGGGTTTCCAAATATTTCTTTTATAGCCACAGTGCTGGGTCAAGGCCAGGAAACTAAGGCAAACATGTTCTGTGATGATGCTTTGGTGTCACTGCATCCTTCCTTCTTCCTTTCCTCTCTTCTCCTGGGAGTTCTCAACTCTTGCTAGGAATACTACCTGAAATGATATGTGATTGATCTACTATAAGTCAGATACATTTTTGTCTATAGTTTTATACAGTAGCAGACTGTAGCCACACTGTGAAACTGGAACATTCTTACTCTTATTTGAATAAGAATGTCAAAAAGGCTTGTGACAGCTTTTTTGATTATGTAGCAAACATACTTACTGGTATGGCTCCTGGTATGAATGCTCCCATTCATGTGTCATGGTGACCAGAACTGGCAATGAAAACAAATATGCAGGCTCTTTGGCTGTGAAGGGCTCTGACTTTAATTTTTGGTGTGACAGTGTTTACTGTGGGACGTGTGTGTTTGAGCAAGTATGTGTTTCCAGACTTCCTGGGACACCCTTGCATTGTTCTTTGTCCTGTGTCCCCTCTCCCTTTCCTTGAACCTCAGATCTGGAATCACCCTGATGTGCTGTATGAAGCCCTTCAGAAGGAGAGCTTGGCCAATGAGCAGGACCTAGATGTGGAAGAACTTGGCTCTGCGGGGACCAGTACCCGCTGTCCACCACAGGGAACAAAAGGCAAGGGGGAGGATAGCCCCTTGGCTTCCTCAGTGGGAGAGGCAACCAATAGCAAGTTCCTACAGGGCGTTGGCTTCAACCCTTTCCAGGAGCGAGGCAACAACATCGTCACATATGAATGGGTAAGTCAAACAGATCCTTCAGGAACCATAAACTATTGCTGAGAAGGGGTGGTGCAAGTCCTGCCTGGGGAAAGGGTAGGGATGCACGGCTAGGGTCTCTTTATGGAATTACAAAGGTGGCCAGTGAGCTGCTGCCTTGGAAGGAAAGAATTTTATTTCTAGTGATCTGACCTTGCACCTGCTCCAAGCTGCCTTGTTTCTCTCTTGCAGGCCAAGGACCTTCTGACTAATTACCAGACTGGAGTCTTAGAAAACTCTCCCAAGATGGTACTGCTTTTCCACCTGATTGAGGAAAGTGTGAAGCTTGGGGACAAGATCCTTGTGTTTAGGTAGGATGAGAAACTTCCAGTTGAGGCTGTGTGTCTGTGGTAAAGAATGACAAAACCACCACAGAACAAGACCAAGGCCACTGCCCCCCTACAAGTGCTTATTGTGAGGACCTTCTTGCATGTTGTCTGTCTCTTGGAGTTTCTTTCATTGCCCAATTTGATTTCTCCACAGAGAACAATTTAGAACCCTAGGTTAGCATTGGAGTCTAATCTTTCAAATTCTGGCCTGTTTTTGTTTACTTTGAGAGCTAAGGATAGTTTTTACATTTTTAAAGGGTTATAAAAAACGTACAAAGAATATGCAGCAGAGACTCTATGTGGCCAAGAAAGCCTAAAATAATTGCTATGTGTCCTTTTACGGAAAATGTTTGCTGACCCTTGGTTTAATCTTCTGTCCCTCCCCAACCTTTTATTTTCGGTTTTAAGCTTTGTCTGTAAAGCCAAATAAGTGATGTAGTTTGCTCCAAGTTATATTCTCAGTCTGGCTAGAGCTTTGAGTCTCATTAAGACTTGACTCCCCAGGAAAATGAAGTTGATTGCTTCTCCTCCTTTATAATCTGACCAGATTATGCTCCAAGAAGAACCAAGTGGCAGGAGCCTGGCTCAGGAGCCTCAGAGTGAGGGCTTCCACATGTGACACACTTTGAGAGGACAGTAGTGATTCTAGCTTGGGGAGAGCCTAGTGTTGATTTTATGGATCACTTCTAAGGACACTGGCTCTCATGATATCTTGGAAGCAGTTGAGTGATTTTGTCTCTCTAGTAAAACCCATAATCATATCTGATGTATATTCATGCAGTGGTAGTGTTTAATGCTAAATGCTATTTGTTACTCTGCATTGAGCTAAACCCCAGAAACTTTCAACTGTGGAAGTGAAGAATGAAGAGAGTATTTTTCAGTGTGGTGGTAGTCATAAGTATGTGGATGACTCTGCTCCCATTATGTGCTAGGAAGGATACCCTTGGTTGTTCTTGGTAGAGTTACCTCTTTCTTTTTCTTTTTTTTTTTTTTTTTTGAGATGGAGTTTCACTCTTCTTGCCCAGGCTGGAGTGCAGTAGCGCGATCTTGGCTCACTGCATCTTCCACCTCCCAGGTTCAAACGATTCTCCTGCTTCAGCCTCCTAAGTAACTGGGACTACAGGCACGTGCCACCATGCCAGGCTAATTATTTTTGGATTTTTAGTAGAGATGGGGTTTCATCATGTTGGCCAGATTGGCCTTGAACTCTTGACCTCAGGTAATCCACCCACCTTGGCCTCCCAAGTGCTGGGATTACAGGCGTGAGCCACTGTGCTGAACCTAGAGTTACCTCTTTTTTTTTTTCCCCTTTTTTCTGAGACAGAGTTTCACTCTTGTTGCCCAGGCTGGAGTGCAACGGTGTGATCCTGCACTGCAACCTCTGCCTCCCAGGTTCAAGTGATTCTCCTGCCTCAGCCTCCCAAATAGCTAGGATTACAGGCGTGTGCCACCACACCCAGCTAATTTTTGTATTTTTAGTAGAGATGGGGTTTTGCCATGTTGGCCAGGCTGGTCTTGAACTCCTGACCTCAAGTAATCCACCTGCCTTGGCCTCCCAAAGTGCTGGGATTATAAGCTTGAGACACTGTGCCCAGCCTAGAGTTACCTCTTACTAGTGCTAGGTTCTGGAGCTCCCATTGTCAGAAAGTTGTACAAGAGTATGAACCTATTGGGAACAATGTTCCCTCAATTCTGGGAGCCATCTGAACAAAATGTTTTCCATTTCAGCCAGAGCCTTTCCACCTTGGCTCTCATCGAGGAATTCCTTGGAAAACGAGAAGTACCCTGTCCACCTGGTGCCGAGGGGCAAGGAGCACAGAAGTGGGTTCGAAACATTAGCTACTTCCGTGAGTTCATTGTTGCGTTGTTCTTGAAGCCTTGGCAAGGTCTGCTTAAGGGTTTCCTTTCCTTCTCTCTCTTTTCTTTTTCTCCACTCCATCAAATGCATAGGAATATTTGTGATTAGCCAAGGAGCAGGGGAATACTAAGAGCCAGTCGTTGCGTACAGGGTACTGTACTAGGGGCTGGGGGATTGAGAGAGATGGGAGAGTATAGAGAAATAGAAGGCATAGGCCTTCTCTTCATCTGAGATATGACAATTCAAGAACAATTGAGTGCCCTAACTGGGGTTCTAAGGAGGATAGAATCACTCTGGTGAGGATGATTGGCCAAGGCGTCTCAAAAATGGGGAGGATTTGAATATACGGGGCTATTGTTGCCTGAGGATCATTCCAGGCTGAAAGATCAGAGTGAACACAAGCCTAGATCATGCATTCTCTGTGGGGGAGGTAATACTTTAAAGGGCTGAACTTTTTTTTTTTGAGCAGAGGGTGGAAATCTTAACTTTTAAAATGTGTAAGTCACAGATATACATACAGTACATAAACAGATATACAGTATATCTGTGGTATTAAATTTCATGGAGGACATAGTGTCATTGGGGAAAAAAAATCATTCCTTAGTGGGGTGGTAATGAAAAAAAAGTTGAGAAATACAGACCTCAGCACTGCTGACATTTGGGCCAGATAATTCTTTGTTTTAAAGGGCTGTCCTGTATATTATAGGACATTTAGTAGCATCCCTGGTTTCTACTCACTAGATGGCAGTAGTGACAACCAAAATATCTCCAGACATTGCCAAATGTCCTGTGGGGAGTGGGAGTGTGGAGAAATCGCCCTCATTCCACTGCCCTAATGGAAGGATTTAGAGAGCTGGAGGTTCAGGGAGTAGCAGGAAGACCCCCACACAAGGTGTGGCTCAGAGCTTGCCCTATAACTCAGTGGTGAGCTGTGCTTGGAAACTGTTGGAACTCAGGTTGGAAAGGTAGGTTTGGGTCCTGACATAGAACCCCGGTACCAAGCAATTAAACTGTTGCTTCCTACAACAGTAGTAATTCAGTTTTCCAGGTGGTATTTCATGCCCTTAGTTTTGCTGTTTACTCAAGATGATAAGTGTTACCCTTACTATTTATGTTTCTTAACTGAAGTTTTTTTTTGTTTTTTTTTTTTGGGGAGACAAAGTCTCACTCTGTTGCCAGGCTGGAGTGCAGTGGCGCGATCTCAGCTCATTGCAGCCTCCGTCTCCCAGATTCAAGTGACTCTCCTGCCTCAGCCTCCCAAGTACTGGGACTACAGGCACAGGCCACCACGCCCAGCTAATTTTTGTATTTTTAGTAGAGACGGGGTTTCACCATGTTGGCCAGGATGGTCTCGTGATCTGCACACCTTGGCCTCCCAAAGTGCTGGGATTACAGGCGTGAGCCACTGCATCCGGCCCTGAAGGCTATTTTTTCTCCCTCTTTTGAGCTTCCCACCTTTCATTCATGTGTTTCATCCTACTGTTCCAGATGTATTTCCTTTATGTCTCCTTACAGCAAGTTCTTAGCCTCAGGAGCTTGTTAAAAATGCAGATTCCTAGTGGAGGAACATAATCCATATCAAAACACAAACTCTTAGTCCTTCTGCACTCACCAGAACTCACAAGACTGAGGCAGAGAGGTCACCTTGAGCCAGTATTTTCCAAATTCCCTAGGTGATTACTATACACTCTGAAGTCTAGGATTCTTGGCTTTAGAATTGACCTAAGAACTAAAGGGGAGAAATGTAGTTTATAATCCATGGTGCACCTGAGAATCACCTGGGGATATTTTCAAATTGTAGATGCCTGGGCCTTACTTACTGTAGGCCCATGATATGTCCAAGGGGTGAGATCTGAGCACTGTTGTGTTTCTGTTTGTTTTGCTCTTTAAAAGACATTGCCCAGTGATTTTGCTGTGTATCCTTGCTCTAATATATCCACTTCTTATGGTTTTCCTTCCTCCTAGGGCTAGATGGTAGCACCCCTGCCTTTGAGAGGGAGCGGCTCATTAATCAGTTCAATGATCCCAGCAACCTCACCACCTGGCTGTTCCTTCTTTCTACAAGGTGAGTGGATCCCAAGAGGTGAGGTCAAAGGAATCTGTACAGGCTGTTGGCCACCTGGGCTGGTACCCCAAAACTCCAAGTTCCCTCAGAAGAGATCAGCTTAGATTTGTAATTGTTTTTGGGGTCAGAGAGGGGACTTCAAAAGGAAATTAGGTTAGCAGGGCAGTCATGATGGTATCATAAAATTTTTTGAGACCTTCATTAACAATGGTTGTGGCTCATGCCTGTAACCCCAGCACTTTGGGAGGCCAAGGTGGGAGGATTGCTTGAACCCAGGGGTTCAAGACCAGCCTGGGCAACGTACTAAGACCTTGTCTCTACAAAAAATCAAACAATTAGCTGAGTGTGGTGGCATGCGCCTGTGGTCCCAGCTGCTTGGGAGGCAGAGGCAGGAGGATGGCTTGAATCTGAGAGGTTGAAGCTGCAGTGAGCTCTGATTGAGTCACTGCACTCCAGCCTGAGTGACAGAGTGAGACCCCATCTCATTTTTGAAAAAAACAAACAACAGCAACAAAAAATATCCAAGGGTTTTAATTGGCTTTTCTCTCAGGAGTGTTATGAGGCTTAGATGATGTGGTGAATGTGAAAGTGCTTTAAAAAGGAGAAAGTGCAAGGTAACTGTAAAAGGCTGATGACATTGTCTCATGCCAAGCAGCTTGAAGGCTGTGCTGCCTTCTGCCATCATAATGCCCTTGGCAGGCTGTGAGCCAGTCACTCTTCTAAGCTGTTGGACTAAAAATAGTGGAAACATCTGTGTGCAGAAGTTTCCCCTCACCAAGGAACATCACTCCAAGGCCAGGATGTGGGGGCCTTACTTGGTACAGAGAAGAGGAGAGTAAGTTTTCTTTCTGAGCTGGTAGACACTTTCATGTTGGATTTCAGGGCACAATTTTCAGTGCTTGAGGAATGTACTGTTTATCAGCAGGACAGCAAAATCCTTGAGTATGTTGTGCTTAGGGCTTAGGACAGAGTAATATTGGGGTAGAAGTCACAGAAGGCAAAACTGATTTGAAAACCTTTTTTAAGACTAAAGATTCTGTGATTGTTGGCTTGTCTTTTAAAGGGCCGGATGCTTGGGTGTGAATCTGATTGGTGCCAACCGAGTGGTGGTGTTTGATGCTTCCTGGAACCCTTGCCATGACGCCCAGGCAGTATGTCGGGTATACCGTTATGGCCAGAAAAAGCCCTGTTACATCTATCGCCTTGTGGCTGATTACACTCTAGAAAAGAAGATCTATGACCGTCAGATTTCCAAGCAGGGCATGTCAGGTGGGCCATCTTCCAGACTTCAGAGAGGCACATCTATACAGCCTTTTAGTATCAAGGGTGGGAGAGGAGGAGCAGGATATGGGAACACAGGCAGGCTTCGAGAAAGCCATCATTTCCTCCTATCTCATTCTGATTCACATTGCTTAAAAGGTAATTGACCTCAACTTGTTGAAGGTGAGTTTAATGATAACAAACCAAGCTCGTTATACAAGTTCTCCCCTTATATGATGTTTCCAGTGTCACCAGGACCTCAGACCTAGTCTTTGACTTTCAGATATGGGATGACTTTTCATTATTAGTGACAGTTATGCTACTTCTCTCTGTTGACCTTTACAGTTTTTAATGCGGTGTGCTGACTTTCTCCATGTTTTTATCCTTCTAGATCGGGTGGTGGATGATCTAAATCCAATGCTGAACTTTACCCGGAAAGAGGTAGAAAACCTACTGCACTTTGTTGAGAAGGAGCCAGCTCCCCAAGTTTCCTTGAACATAAAGGGGATCAAGGAGTCAGTCCTGCAACTGGCTTGTCTGAAGTACCCTCACCTCATCACCAAGGTAAGAACTTGGTATGCATGCAGTCCCCGGAGTGGGAATCTCTCTGTCAAGGGAGGCTTGTCTTGTAAGCTTGTTTTCTTCATCCAAGGTGATGTTTCATGCAGGTGACTTGGACTCAAGGGCTTCTTTTTCTTGCCCCACTCAGTCCCCCTCCCTTTCCCCAACCACTTACCCCCTTCCCTAATCTGGTCCTGGGAGTGCTAAGGTTAGCCATGTATAATAATTTGGCCAGTGTGAGTCTTCTTAGCAGAAAGAGAGGGGAAATTTCTAAAAATGTAGTTTGTTAATTATCTGAACTCCCCCATTCTTTTGATAGGGAAGGCAGGCTTTGATGTCTAAAGCTGGTCCTAGGTTAGAGCTATAAATTACACTCTTGACAGAAAGACAGTAAACCAGCCTGTGTATCTATGAGCAGTCTCTTCACTAGTGCTGGAGACAGCCAGCTCTTTTCTTGGTCTTAAAGTAAGGCTCATTATCCATCAGCCATATTGGTAACTAAATCAACATCCTCCTGTGTCCCCAGGAGCCTTTCGAGCATGAGTCATTGCTCCTGAACCGAAAGGATCACAAGCTAACCAAGGCTGAGAAAAAAGCAGCAAAGAAAAGCTATGAGGAAGACAAACGCACGTCAGTCCCCTATACCCGCCCGTCGTATGCGCAGTATTACCCTGCCAGTGATCAGAGCCTGACCAGCATCCCTGCCTTCAGCCAGAGAAACTGGTGAGTTGATGCTTCCTGGAACCCTTGCCATGATGCCCAGGTGGTATGTTGGGTATACCATTATGGCCAGAAAGGGGAGGGTCTCCTGCTGGGCCAGGCACAAACACCTTTCAACTTGTTCATATTTTAAACAAAAGCAGAGCCTACAACTTGTTCCTTGACTGCTGTGAATTGACAGGCTCTGCTCTAGGGTAGGTGTGAAAGTAGTTCAGCAGCCCTGCTGTTTTGAATGGTTCTGGTTTTGACTGCCCTAGCTGGAAAAGTGAGCTGCTGGCCCATGACCCAGGAGAGTCCTTCTGGACACCTGGATAGGAGTCGGGGATAAAACTTCCCAAAAAGAGGCCCAGCCATTCCACACAGGTGCATCTTACCCCTAGCACCTTAGTTCTAGGCCTCACTTAGCAGTGATGTTCAAGGATAAAGGATCTGTTCTCTCAGATTACAGTCAGGGAATCCTGCTGCTCCTAAGGGGATTCATTCTATGTCTGTGCCATGATCTGGAACCAAAAAATCTCCTTTTTGAGTACAACATCTAGACTTGTTCAGAATATTAACAGAATAGAAGCCAACTGCTAAGCAGAGAGAGAGGCTCCTTGTAAGATATTACAGAACAGTTATCTAGGTTTAATTTTTTTTTTTAATTTCAAAACAGTGCCTCACAGCTCTCACCCTCCACTTACTGATCAGATCTGCTACCTGATTCAGTAGCTTGCATTTTTAATTATTTGATTATCTTGAATTAAAAATAATTATTTGATGTGAACAGATTTAAATTTTCTTTCTTTTTTGCGACAGGGTGTTACTCTGTTGCTAGGCTGGAGTGCAGGGGTGCGATCACAGCTCCCTGCAGCCTCGACCTGCTGGGCTCAAGTGATCCTCGCACCTCAGCCTCCCAAGTAGCTGGGACTACAGGTGTGCATCACTATGCCTGGCTAATTAAAAAAATTTTTTTGACTGGGCGCAGTGGCTCACGCCTATAATCTCAGCACTTTGGGAGGCCGAGGCGGGCAGATCATCTGAGGTCGGGAGTTCAAGATGAGCTTGACCAACACGGAGAAACCCCATCTCTACTAAAAATACAAAAATTAGCTGGGTGTGGTACCGTGTGCCTGTAATCCCAGCTACTTGGGAGGCTGAGGCAGGAGAATTGCTTGAACCTGGGAGGTAGAGGTTGTGGTGAGCCAAGATCGTGCCATTGCACTTTGGCCTGGGCAACAAGAGCGAAACTCTGTCTCAAAAAAAAAAAAAAAATTTTTTTTTTCTTTTAGTCGAGATGAGGTCTCACTGTGTTGCTCAGACTGGTCTAGAACTCCTGGGCTCAAGTGATCCTTCCATATCAGCCTCCCAAAATGTCATAATTACAGGCATGAGCCACCATGCCCAGCCTAAAATTTTTGTTCCTTATTAAGATTCTCATGTTAAAAACAAACAAGCTGCAGCTCCCAGCCTGATCGATGCAGAAGTCAGGTGATTTCTGCATTTCCAATTGAGGTACCTGGTTTGTCTCATTGGAACTGGTTAGACAGTGGGTGCAGCCCACAGAGGGTGAGCCAAAGCAGGGCAGGGCATCGCGTCACCTGGGAAGCACAAGGGGTCTGGGGATTTCCCTTTCCTAGCCAAGGGAAGCCGTGATGGACTGTACCTGGAAAATTGGTACACTGCCACCCAAATACTGCGCGTTTCCAATGGTCTTAGCAAACGGCACACCAGGAGATTATATCCCGTGCATGGCTCAGTGGGTCCCACGCTCATGGAGCCTTGCTCACTGCTAGTGCAGCACTCCAAGATCGAACTGCAAGGTGGCAGCCTGGCTTGGGGAGGGATGTCCACCATTGCTGAGGCTTGAATGGGTAAACAAGCAGTCCGGAAGCTGCAGCTGGGTGGAGCCCACCACAGCTCAACCAGGCTTGCCTGCCTCTGTAGATTTCACCTCTGGGGGCAGGGCATAGCTGAATAAAAGGCAGCAGAAACTTCTGCAGACTTAAATGTCCCTGTTAGACAGCTCTGAAGAGAGCAGTGGTTCTCCCAGCACAATGTTTGAGCTCTGAGAATGGACAGTCTGCCTCCTCAGGAGGGTCCCTGACCCCCGTGTAGCCTAACTGGGAGACACTTCCCAGTAGGGGCTGACTGACACTCATACAGGTGGGTGCCCCTTTGAGACGAAGCCTCCAGAGGAAGGTTCAGGCAGCAATATTTGCTGTTCTGCAGCCTCTGCTGGTGATACCGAGGCACACAGGGTCCGGAGTGGACCTCCAGCAAACTCTAACAGACCTGCAGCTGAGGGACCTGACTGTTAGAAGGAAAACTAACAAACAGAAAGGAATAGCATCAACATGAACAAAAAGGTCATCTACACCAAAACCCCATCTGTACGTCACCAGCATCAAAGACCAAATGTAGATAAAACCACAAAGATGGGAAGAAACCAGAGCAGAAAAGCTGAAAATTCTAAAAACCAGAGCACCTCTTCTCCTCCAAAGGATCACAGCTCCTTGCCAGCAACAGAACAAAGCTGGACAGAGAATGACTTTGACAAGTTGACAGAACCAGGCTTCTGAAGGTCGGTAATAACAAGCTTCTCTGAGCTAAAGGAGGATGTTCAAATGCATTGCAAGGAAGCTGAAAAACCTCGAAAAAAGATGAGACAAATGGCTAACTAGAATAAACAGTGTAGAGAAGACCTTAAATGACCTGATGGAGCTGAAAACCGTGGCATGAGAACTATGTGACGCATGCACAAGCTTCAGTAGCCGATTTGATCAACTGGAAGAAAGGGCATCAGTGATTGAAGATCAAATGAGTGAAATGAAGTGAGAAAAGTTTAGAGAAAAAAGAGTAAAAAGAAACGAATAAAGCCTCCAAGAAATATGGGACTATGTGAAAAGACCAAATCTACGCTTGATTGGTGTACCTGAAAGTGACAGGGAGAATAGAACCAAGCTGGAAAACACTCTTTAGGATATTATCCAGTAGAACTTCCCCAACCTAGCAAAGCAGGCCAACATTCAAATTCAGGAAATACAGAGAACACCACAAAGATACTCTTCGAGAAGAGCAACCCCAAGACACATAATTGTCAGATTCACCAAGGTTGAAAGGAAGGAAAAAATGTTAAGGGCAGCTGGAGAGAAAGGTCGGGTTACCCATAAAGGGAAGCCTGTCAGACTAACGGTGGATCTCTCGGCAGAAACTCCAGTAATTGGAGACCAGCCTTGGCAACATAGTGGGACCCAATCTCAAAAGAGAAAGTCACTCTCTTTCAAAACTTCAGACTTTACTTCTGTCATTTCCCAAGATAGTATTGCTCAGGAATGGTCTCTTCTCTTTTCCTCCACCGGCATCCCCCTCTTTTTTTCCCCCCCTCTTTTTTGGGCTTTTCTGTGTAACATCAGGAGTGGACTAAATCTGAGCCCAGTGAGAAAAGCCACATGGAGAGAAGATGTGACAAATGGTCCAGGCTGGCTATAAGGAGATGTCAGCTTTGTTTCTGGCTTAGTTCTGGCCCTATGGGGGCACCAGCTTCTCACAGCATTTGATGAGTTCATGATCCTGCTGAGTTTTTTTTTGTCCACATGGGTACATGTGAGGAACACTTCTTACCCAAATTCTTAGTCTTAGTGCCTGCAGGGTATGAGGCTTTGGCTGGGTTTCTGTTACATTGATACCTGACCAGGGCCTCTAACTCCTGCCAAACCATCCTAGGAAGACATTGGGGAAACAGGCCAGATAGTACAGGTCTGGGGCCCATCTGGGAAGTTGGAGGTCCACAGGGACAAAGGGCCGACCAAAGGGGCCTTTAAAAACCTAAGAGCAATGTGATTGAGGAGTCATGCAGACCAGCTCCAACAGCAGAGTGGTATAAAAGTGTTATTTTATGTGCCAGTCTTCAGTCAGATGAGGAAGAATGTATCAGTCCAAGGGTTTCCACACCCCCCGACCTCCGCCCCAGGCCCAAAGACAAAAGATGCAGACTTAAGAAAGCTTGTAGACAGGGACTTTTCAAAAATCTTAAATCAGTAGAAGCCTGGCTTTTGTACACAGTGCTTTGGCAGCTGCTGCTTGTGTTGTTGTCATGACTGGAGGGGCACTTTGAGGGTTGGTCCAGGCTGGAGCTAGGATGAACTCAATGAAAAGTAATGCAGAAGAGAGAGAGAGGTGTCTGTATTACTTATTGAGACTCAAGGTTTCAGAGAGAAAGTAAAGATGTTTAAAGTTGGGACAGACTATTTTTTAGGATCACCTAAACATGTGTCATTACATGGCCCGTTTTCCATGGGTGAATGGGGAAAATTCTGCCCATCTCAACTTAACATACACCGTGGTCAGGAGAACTTTTCCTGCCTTATTGCATCTTAACAGCTTCCTGACTTCCCTTTAGGGACTAACTCCTAGTGTAGATAGTCCAGGTTCTAGAGGAGCAAATACTGTCTTGCGTGTCCAGAAAATATTATTCCACCAACATCTGATTATCCTTAGACTTTGACAGATATTATCCCTCTGCCTCTTTTGCTACAATTGAGTCCTGCCTTCTAGTCTCCTTTTGAATTAACCAGACCCTGCAGATTCTTCTGATCCTTCTCTGAGCAGCAACTGATGGTGTAGAATGGGACAGCCTAGAGAGGCTCTGTAGCCTTTGGAGAAAGGTAAGAGTTGTTCTGGCAAACTCTTTAAGTGTCCTTGTCTTTCTCTTACAGGCAGCCAACTTTGAAGGGTGATGAAAAGCCTGTGGCCAGTGTTCGTCCTGTACAGTCCACCCCCATCCCCATGATGCCCCGGCATGTCCCACTGGGAGGCAGCGTAAGCTCTGCCTCCAGCACAAATCCATCCATGAACTTTCCGATCAACTACTTGCAGCGTGCAGGAGTCCTTGTGCAGAAGGTGGTCACCACGACAGGTGGGAACTCCTGGGTTCTGTGGCAGAGCTGCTGTCCCTTTTAAAATTACTTTGTTCATTTAGGAAGTATCTATTAAACACCTTTTGTATTTTTGACCTTACTACACTTGGCACTGTTGATAAAAAATAGGGAAGACAACAGTCCCTGGTCTTGAGGAATTTGGATTCTAGTGAAATATCTTGAGAATAACAACACAGAACTGGGTTTTCTTGGATTTGGTGGGTGAGATAGACTCTGAGCGCTGCAGGAATTGTGGAAATGTCACTGGAACACAGGGTCGGTCTCAGGTTCTTACAGAGCTGTGAATATGCTGAACCCTGCCTGACTGTAGAGCCATCTGGGTTTAAAAGACAGCTGTCAACCTTTGTACATAATTAGAAGACCTGAATTGTCACTTGCTCTGCCTTTGCGAGTCTGATGTAAATTGAGCATGGTGGGCCAGTCAGCAGTGGTGGGAGGTAGCCAACCCATCCACTCCAGGAGCTTGTTCTGTAATTCAGTATATTAAGATGGAGAACATTTTGTGATCCTGTTTTTTATCTTGTTATTTGGAAATATTTGTTATATATAAATTATTATTATTATTACTTTTTTGAAGATGGAGTCTTGCTCTGTTGCTCAGGCTGGAGTGCACGATCTTGGCTCACTGCACTCCCAGGCTCAAGTGATTCTTCTGCCTCAGCTTCCCGAGTTGCTGGGATTACAGGCATGCACCACCATGCCCAGTGAACTTTTTTATATTTTGGTAGAGATGGGGTTTCACCATATTGTCCAGGGTGGTTTCAAACTCCTGAGCTCAGGCAGTTCATCCGCCGTGGCCTCTCAAAGTGCTGTGATTACAGGTGTGAGCCACTGCACCCGGCCAATATATAAATTTTAATGAAAAGATCTTAACTGATTTTTCTAAGTAAAAAATTTGAAACGAGTGAAAAAGAGAGCCCCTTGTAATCCTATTATCTACTAATTCTTGAAAATACTGTTTCCCAGGTGTGGGGTAATGCCAGCAAGGAAGAAGATTAGGCCATTTTTGGAGCCTAAAGTGATGTGGAGCAGATACGTGCAAATAGTTTAGGGAGGAGGAAAAAAATACACAGAAACAACCATCTGAATGAACTAAAACATTTTTCACACCAAAAACTATGAATTTCTATTTAAATCAAGGGAAATTGATTACAAAGATAATCAGCTCAGATTTCTGGCGAGGTTCCTGTTTTCATAGTATTCTTTGTTTAGATAATTGTGAAAGATCCTGCTTGCTTTACCTTCCTTGGTTTTGGACCTATGTCCCACTGAGAGGCTGTAGGGAAACCAATGAAGAACTGGGGTAGATGTGGGACTTTGCAATTTCCCCCCCTCCTTCAGTCAGGCCCCGTGCAATCTAAATGTAAGATCTGTGTTTTTCCTAGATATTGTTATTCCTGGACTGAACAGCTCCACAGATGTACAGGCAAGAATTAATGCTGGTGAGAGCATCCACATCATCCGTGGGACAAAAGGTAAGAGCCTGACCAAGGACCTGTGCCCTGCCTTTGGTTGAAAGTGCTGGGCTGGGAAGAAGAATAAATATGTATGACTTGAGCTAGACAGGGCATAGGAATCATCCCATTAGGATGTCACGTTCAGGAACTGAATGAGAAAATAGCATTTGTAGGAGCTTAGGGGAGTTGGGTTGAGCCCATAGGATTATTAGTCAGTGGTTTAAAAGAAGGAAATTAAGGTCCCTACATTTCTCTATCTTGCTGTCCTTTTTTTTTTTTTGAGACGGAGTCTCGCTCTGTCGCCAGGCTGGAGTGCAGTGGCGCGATCTTGGCTCACCGCAACCTCCACCTCCCAGGTTCAAGCGATTCTTCAGCCTCAGCCTCCCAAGTAGCTGGGACTACAGGCACGTGCCACCACGCCCAGCTAATTTTTGTACTTTTTTTTTTTGTTTAGTAGAGACGGGGTTTCATTATGTTGGCCAGGATGGTCTCAATTTCTTGACCTCATGATCCGCCCACCTTGGCTTCCCAAAGTGCCGGGATTACAGGCGTGAGCCACCATACCCGGCCCTTACTGTCATTTTTATGAGAATCTTGGGATGAGACAAGTAGACACAAGGAGACCAAAATTGGAGGGAAAGAGCGGTGGAATGGGTTATAAGCCTACATATATTTACCCACTTGCTTGGAGCAGGGTGGGAGTCCCCTGATAGAAAATGTATTATGTGGATGAATTACACATGGGTTGCATGCTAGAAGCTAGAATTTTTGCATGTGGTAATTTGAAAAGTCCACATCTGCCTCTGTCTTCCTTACAGAGGGACATGAGATTGGTGGAATAAAAAAGCTGGGCTGAACAGTGTTGAGACACAATCTAAGCCTGTTTTTCCCCCTCTTTTCTGCACCCACATCTCCTAACCAAGCCTGTTTTACATATTAGCCTTTAAGCCCCATGATTGTGTGAGGCTCTTTGAGACTTTTTGTTCAGTAGAGAGATTTTGCCCTAGCTTCTATTGGATTAGAATACCTTTGAGGTTAGGGAAAAAGTGCCATGAAATACCCGGACTCACAGAAAACACCATTCCCAGCCTCCTTACTGGATTCTTCCTAGTCTAGATCCCAGCCCCCTTTACTGCTCTCTTCCTAGTGTATAGCAGGAGTCACCAAACTCTATGCCCCATGGGCCAAATCTAGCCTGCTACCTGTTGTAATATCTGCAAGATAAGAATGGGTTTTACATTTTTAATTGGTTGAAAAAAAAATCAAAAGAGTAATATTTTGTGACATGTGAAATTATATGAATTTCACATTTCAGTGTCCATAAAGATTTATTGGAGAACAGTCATGCCAAGCTATTTTTGTGTTACAGCAGCAGAATTGAGGAGTTTATGACTTATAAAGACTTTATGACTTATAAAGCTCTTATAAAACTATCTGGCTCTTGTTTTTGTTTTGTTTTGTTTTGTTTTTTGAGACGGAGTCTCGCTCTGTCATCCAGGCTGGAGTACAGTGGCGTGATCTTGGCTCACTGCATGCTCCACCTCCCAGGTTCATGCCATTCTCCTGCCTCAACCTTTCGAGTAGCTGGGACTACAGGCGCCCACCACCACGCCCAGCTAATTTTTTGTATTTTTAGTAGAGACCGGGTTTCACCGTGTTAGCCAGGATGGTCTCAATCCCCTGACCTCGTGATCCTCCTGCCTCGGCCTCCCAAAGTGCTGGGATTACAGACGTGAGCCACCCTGCCTGGCCCAAAAACTATCTGGCTCTTGTAAAAAAGTTTGCCAACTCCCGGCCTAAAGGCAGCACTGACATTCAAGGAGGTTGATCAAATGACATACCCAAGGCTGAAGAGAAGATAGATTAGTGCCTTGTGGGAATAGAATGCAGGTCTTTCTTGAATTATTCCTACTAGGGGAGAGAGGATATTGAAGCAATAAGGTTCCTTCCTTCCAGATCAAGAGGAGGACCTGGGCCAGAGTGCCTGGGAACATAGGATGCCAACTTACTCTCTTTTGTAGTACCTTATTTATTTCTCCATTGCATTGAACCCTTCCTGATACTTTGTGGTGTAAGTCTCTGTCTCCCTCTAGAGACTAAGCTCCATGAGACAGGGACTTTTTCTGCCTTGTGCATTCTAGTGTCTAGAACAGTGCCTGGCACATGATAGTCATGTAATCAATGTTTGTGAAATAAATGAATAATTATGAGTCCATAGCTCAGTCACCCCACTCCTTATTTCAGGGGTCTTGGGAGATGGTATAGCTAATTGCATAGCTATTTACAAGCCCATGGCGCATAGCCCGGAGTTTCCCAGGATTGGCTGTATTGAATGTCTGCTTCTAACTGTCTTCCTCATGTCTGTTCTTAGGGACATACATCCGTACCAGTGATGGACGGATCTTTGCTGTCCGGGCAACTGGCAAACCAAAGGTTCCTGAAGATGGTCGGATGGCTGCCTCAGGTGTGATGGCTTTTACTTTCCATTTTACTTTTCAAACATTTGTTTGCTTTATTTTGGTTAGGTATTAACTTATTATGTGAACAGATAATATGTACATGGTTCACAATTCAGAATGTACACAAAGAGGTAAAGTGAAAAGTAAGGTTTTTTTTTTTTTTTTTTTTGAGATGGAGTTTCGCTCTGTTGCCTAGGCTGGAGTACAATGGTGCAATCTCGGCTCACTGCAACCTCCGCCTCCCATGTTCAAGTGATTCTCCCGCCGCAGCCTCCTGCGTAGCTGCGATTACAGGAGCATGCCACCACACCCAGCTAATTTTTGTATTTTTAGTAGAGATGGGATTTCACCATGTTGATCAGGCTGGTCTCGAACTCCGGACCCCGTGATCCGCCTGCCTCGGCCTCTCAAAGTGCTGGGATTACAGGCGTGAGCCACCACGCCGGGCCATAAGTTTTTCCTCCACCATGGTCGCAGCCATCCATTGCTCCTCCTTTTTTTTTTTTTTTTTTTTTTGAGACACAGTCTTGCTCTGTCACCCAGGCTGGAGTGCAGTAGCGCAATCTCAGCTCACTGCAACCTCCGCCTCCCGGGTTCAAACGATTCTTCTGACTCAGCCTCCTGATTAGCTGGGATTACAGGTGCGTGCCACCACACCCAGCTAATTTTTGCATGTTTTGTAGAGATGGGGTTTCACCATGTTGCCCAGGCTGGTCTCTAACTCCTGACCTCAAGTAATCCACCCACCTCGGCCTTCCAAATTGCTGGTGTTAAGGTGTGAGCCACCTTGCCCAGCCAACTTTCTTTGTATTTTTAAAACAAATGCTAACATACCATAAAATACTATTTACTCCTTTTTTCACTCACCAGTAATAGTTTATTCCTTATCATTTCTTCTAGATATGTCTCCTTGAAGGTTCGCACAGGATGAGCTATAACACAATGTATTAACTAGTTCCCTGTCAACATACATTTTGATTATTATACTCCACCATCACTGACAGTGCTTTTTCAGAGGTGGTTATATCTATAGGATATGTTCCTTAAAGTGGGATTGCCAGGTCAAAGGGTGTATGTGTGGCACATGAACAGTGTTAAGAACTCTTGCCAAGTTCCCCTCAGTGGGAGTGGTTCTCATTGAATCCTCCCACCCCAAGCTAGAATTCTAGAGGGCTAGAATGCTCTTATTCCCTGCTTTGTATTATGGAAATTTCAAATTTTCATACATACAGAAAAGTTGAAAAATAGCACCATGAGCACCCATATATCCTGCACCTAGATTTAATGATTGTTGGTTTTCATAAACCTTCTTCTTTCTCTCCCTCCCTTTCTATTATTTGAGTCATTTGTAAGTTGAAGATATCATGTCATGTTTTTCATCATGTCATTTTATCTCTAAGTACTTCAACATACATCTGCTAAGATTAAAGATATTCTCTTCCTAGCCACAATATCATTATTACACTAAAGAAAGCTAACAGTTCCATAAAATTACCTAGTATTCCAAAATTGAGATTCCTATTTGTCCCAGTTGTCTTTCATAGCTATGGATTTTGTTTTGTTTTCAAATCAGAATGAAGTGCTTTTTAGCTTGATTTTCCTCTTTCTCCCACACTGATCACTGTCTGTCTCTTACTGCCAGAAAAAGTTTGACTAGTTTTAAGAATGATCTCTTAAGTGTTTCATATCCCTTATCTCATAGGATTTACTTTGGTATACTTTTACAGTTTGGGGAACTGGGGTGCAGAGAAGTTACATGTCTTGTCATAGATAGACTTATTTCTGGGGTCAAAGAATTTCTTTCTTTGTGACTAGAAAAGGTTGACTGGGTGATGTTGTTTAGACATCAAACTATTATAATTTTGGGGACTACAGGATAGGATTTTTTTTAATGGAGTTTTCTCCTCCACCCTTCTTCTCTCCCTGGCCACTCTGGTTCTCAGTTACCTACATTTTGTCCCCAGGTTCCCAGGGACCTTCTTGCGAGTCCACAAGCAACGGCAGACACAGTGCCTCATCACCCAAAGCCCCTGATCCTGAGGGGCTGGCCAGGCCCGTCTCTCCTGACAGCCCAGAGATCATCAGTGAGCTTCAGCAGTATGCAGATGTGGCTGCTGCCCGGGAATCCCATCAGAGCTCCCCAAGCGCCAGTGCCGCCCTGCCTGGCCCCCCGGCCCAACTTATGGACAGCAGTGCTGTTCCTGGGACAGCTCTCGGAACTGAGCCTCGACTAGGGGGTCATTGCCTCAGTAGTTCCCTCTTGGTGACTGGCCAGCCCTGTGGTGATAGGCACCCAGTGCTGGACTTAAGGGGCCACAAGCGAAAGTTGGCCACACCACCTGCTGCCCAGGAGTCATCCCGCCGGCGGTCCAGGAAGGGTCATCTGCCAGTCCCCGTGCAGCCGTATGAACACGGGTATCCAGTCTCTGGCGGGTTTGCCATGCCACCCGTCTCCTTAAACCATAACCTCACCACCCCCTTCACCTCCCAGGCTGGGGAGAACTCCCTGTTTATGGGCAGTACCCCCTCCTACTACCAGCTGTCCAATTTGCTGGCAGATGCCCGCCTGGTGTTTCCAGTGACTACTGACCCTCTGGTGCCAGCAGGCCCCGTCAGTTCCTCTTCCACGGCTACCTCAGTCACTGCCAGCAACCCCTCCTTCATGCTCAACCCTTCTGTGCCAGGGATACTACCCAGCTATTCACTCCCATTCTCACAGCCACTCCTGTCGGAGCCGAGGATGTTTGCGCCTTTTCCTTCCCCTGTCTTGCCCAGCAACCTTTCGCGGGGCATGTCTATCTATCCAGGCTACATGTCCCCACATGCAGGCTACCCAGCTGGTGGCCTTCTACGGTCCCAGGTGCCTCCATTTGACTCTCATGAGGTCGCCGAGGTGGGGTTCAGCTCCAATGATGATGAGGATAAGGATGATGATGTGATAGAGGTCACTGGGAAATAGCTGGGGAGCCCCTCCCCACCTCACTTGGGGCCCCCAGCAGGTTGCCCACCAAGCTGGAAGGCAGTGATTTAGACTTTTTGAGAATAGGACACTTGGCAGGAGGGAAAAGGAAGAGGACAAAGGAGGGTGGTTGGCCAAAGTGGCAGAGCTCTGTTGCTGTTTAACAAAAGAGGCGAAAAAAAAAAAGGTCCAACAGAGCAGCAATAGTGGGAAATCAGGGACCCAAAACAGGGATGGAGGGGCAGTGCAGCCTCTTTTCCTTCCTGCCTTGCTTATGCTGTCTGCTTGCTTGCTCGCCCATCTGAGTGTAGAAGCGCACATCCCATTTCTGTTTTTGGGAACATTCTCTCCCAAGAGAGCTGCCTTACTAGGTGACTTAGCTTGGCCTGGGGAGGGGATTGAAGGGAGGGAGAATGAGTGAGAGAAGGAGGGTGGGTAGCAGGAGCAGACTGTGATCCCATGTGAAGTGGGGTCTTTTTAGGGGTTGGGAAGGAAGCTGACCAGGTATGTGTGTTTGTGAGTGTGTGGGTGTATGTTTATGTATGTATGTATGTATATGTATGGAACAGAGCAGGGGTGAAGGTGGGAGGGGAGGGAGGGAAGAACTAAGAGGGAAACTGAAAAATGAATTTATCTTTCTTTAAATGGAAGTCAGTTTGGTGGTTCATGGCACCTATTAGTGTGAACATCAGGGTGAGCCCAGAAGAGCCATGGAAATCACAAGTTTCCTTCTAGATGGGTGAAGAGAAGGCCCAGCTAACTCAAGTGTCTGGTTTTCAGAGCCACATTTGTGTGAGAATGTGGGGAAATTCATGAGAGAAAATGGGCATTACCAATCTATGTCTCTTAACCCCAGTGGCTATCTCTGAGCAGCTCTCCCTTTCCAGCGTGGAAGGTTGTCTGTGTGCAGAGGCTGGGAGGGAGAAGCACTGCAGTATGTGAATGAAAGGTCATAGAGTTGTGGCTGGAAAAGACATTTTTCACCAGGGTAGAACTGAGCCTCCAGCTGCCTATCCTGGTAGTCTTTCCTGTTTCTTTCCTTCCCCTTTAGAGAGCTCCATGTTAATTTATTTCTTACAGGCAATTATTTATTACTTGGACTTTTCATGTGTCTTGTTTATTTGGGGGTGGGATGGGGGGAGGTTAGGGGTAAGGAGGGTAGGAGATAGAAAGGGAAGTTTTAAGATATCCCAGACCCTATAGCTACTGGTGAAAAACAATCCTGGATGGATGGTAAATTGACCAGGGAAAGAGTTAGGTTTGACCAAGGTTTGGATTAAACAACTATATTTTTGAGAGATGGCTTTTCAGGAAGATCAGGGAATCCTGAGACTGGATAGTTAGTGGAGGGTGGGACTCATTCCACAGAAATTGAAAGTTGTGATCATAGAGTTTGCAATTGGAAAGTAAGAGACCCCAGATTTGGAGCTATATCCTCCTGGGATGACCTTAGAGGCTGGCTCTCTATGCTGAATAGTGAAGCTGTGGATAGGTGGTTGCTGGGTTGAGGGATTATTGATTTCTTGTTAGGAAATGTCTTCAGGTAGTCCATGTAGGCCTGGTGTCTGCTGCCTCCATATTTGAAGGAACATGGAGGAGCCCTTTCTCTGTAGGAGCCCTAAGTCTGGGTTTTACCTTAAAAGAACGCACCAGTCATTCTGGGTCTCCCATTATTGCCATTGCCAGGGGAGGGTCGTCTAGTCCTTAAGCATAAACACTGGCTGTCTTCCTATTGGTGTCCCTGCCCCCTCTGTATCCACCACCCCAAGACTTTGCCAGACGGTTCTTTATGATGAACAAACTTTGGCTTTAGAGCTTTACCACTTACCCATGGCTCCCTCCTTACTGGGCAGGTGCTGTACCTGCCTCTTCCCAGCCCAGAAGGCAGCTTAGTCAGGTTATCCCAGTAGTAGCTCCTGCAGTTCTTCTGACCAGCCCATTTCCATCTTTGGAGGGCCTTAGCAGACTCTGGGGTATTGTCCTCAGAGAAGAGACAAGGACATGATGGATGGGATGCATGTGTATATGTGTGTTTGTCTGCTGTCCAATAACACCAAAAGTGGAACTTAAGAAGCTTTGTGTTTTCATAAGCACCCTGCCAGACACTTAACTCTTCTACTCATGGAAGCCTTAGATCTACAATTTAGCTATGCAAATTATTTTAATAATTTAAAAATAGCAGTTCCAACCAGTGCTTTCTCTTTCAGATGCATCCCAAGAATGGATGGTGAAGGGACTCAGTTGGAGTGGGCTCTCAGGTTGAGGCTGGTGCAGTAGGAGTGAGCTAGACTGAATCTCCAATTTACAGGACATACTCAGAACCTGGGTTACACTGATGCCTCTCAGGCTCTGGAGCACTGGGATCCCAGAGACGCATGTGTGCAAGTGTGTATGTGTGTGTGTGTGTGTTTTGTCGGGAGAAGGGGGTATTTCTGTGTTCACTTCTAGGAAATCACTGTACCAACCTCCAAGAATACGGAAACCTTCCCAGCCGGGAACTGAAACCATTCCCTGGAGGGATGGGCTTGACTTTTGAAGTCGACAGAAAGTAAATGGGTATTCTGAGAGGCAGCACATGCTTACTCTCTACCCAGTGTTCCAGGGACTGGGTCTTGCTTCTACTCAGCAGAGGCCATCATTCTGAGAGGCTGACCTGACTAGAGAAGACTTTCTCTCATATGTGCAGTTTCTATTGTGTAGAGGGGTTGGGGGTGGGATCATGGGAAATTGGAGTGCTACCAGGTCCGTGGTTTTTGCTTTTTTTTTTTTTTAAAGAAAAGAACCTGAAAACACTTCTGACTTTTCCGCTGTCTCTTTATGTGTGCTGGTAGGCAAATGTGCATGCATACCAAACATAAGCATGTTTGTGAGGGAAGCGGGAAGTATCTCAGAGCCTAAGAACCATGTTTTACAGTTTCTTTGATCATAAACACTTGGTGGTGTCTTCCACCCACCATCCAGGCCTGAGTCGGGGTTGTGGCTGGTAATAAGAGGGAGGGCAGAAAATCAGGCCTAGGCGTTTTCCCTTACCATTGTCTTCATGAAATGTTTTCAAGGGCCTCTCAAGCCCCATTCATCTGGTTTAGCCAAGTTCTCAGCCTGGGGAACACAGTACTACTTAATGATTCAGGTTTACCATTTATAGTGATGCTTGATTTCCTTAATATATTTGTAGATAAAAATTGAACAGGGACAAAGTAGCTATTTAAGAAAGGAAGTGAACCATGTTGGGTCATATCATTTTATTTAGATTGGATATCTATGAAGTCCACACTTCTTTGAGTTATGCTTCTTAGCCATCTATCTCATCATCTCCTGATTTAAGGATAATTCTGTCTGGTCCTTGGAGCTCTCTTCCCTAAGAATTAGTGTGTGGAGTTTCTATATGCTTGTGATTCACAACTAAATATGAAATTTCTCAATTCAGGAGCAGGAAGCAAAGTGCTGGGGTAAAGTTTTGCAGATTGGTTGAAACACTTAGCCAAACTTAAGTGACCTGGGTAGGACCATCACTCCCAAAGTTGTCAGCAGAGAAGGGCCCTCTGTGTCAGTCTATTCAAGCCTGGTATTGTTCTGAAATTAAGTCCTTATCCCATGGAGAAGGTCTTCTGGGGGCTTTACATTCTTTGTTACTAGTGTTCTGGATATTACCTTCTGCTTTCCACTTCTTTTTTTTTTTTTTTTTGAGATGGAGTCTTGCTTTGTTGCCCAGGCTGGAGTGCAGGGGCATGATCTTGTCTCCCTGCAACCTCCAGTCACGGGTTCAAGCGATCCTCCTGCCTCAGCCTCCCAAGTAGCTGGGATTACAGGTGCACACCACTACGCCCAGTAAATTTTGTATTTTTTAGTAGAGACGGGGTTTCACCATGTTGGTCAGGCTGGCCTTGAACTCCTGACCTCAAGTGGATCCGCCTGCTTTGGCCTCCCAAAATGTTGGGATTACAGGCATGAGCCACTGCTCCCAGCCCCCACTTCCTTTTGATTTCTCAGAAGATCAGTCTTTCCCTTCTGAGCCATGGCCTTCTGTGCACCCAGCTCAGTGGCTCTTCACCTCCAAAACTAGGTGAAGTCATCCTTCCCCGAAAGGACACCGGGGAGATGTTCTGGCCCTCTGCTGACTACTCCCAGGAATCAGTATCTCAAGGACTATTTGAGAATGCTGTGCTCTCCATTGGTCACCTTCAGACTCTGTTCCCCTGCTGCCAGCTCTTCTGCCCTGTGTATTTTGCTGTGATCCCCTTAATGGCTTTTCTGTGCTACTAGCTTGGCCCTAGGCCTTTTATGAATATCTGAGTCTTATAACGATGAACTTCTTGAGCAGGCAGTGTCCAACTTCTTTGCTCTTCAGGGACCTGAGTGTGCACCTTTCGCTTTTGCAGGTCTATTTGACATAGTAATCTAGTGCTTTGGGGAGGGGTAGCCAAGCAGGCTGCAGTGTCTGCAATGCAGAGGGCTTGGGGAGGTTTGGGTACTCTCTGCTGCCACTACTGGGATGATATTCAGAAGAGAGAGGACCTAATACTGTGACCGGACCCAGGACCCTCCCTGGAAGAGAGCTCAGCCCAGCTGTGTGTGTGTGTGCGTGCGCGCGTGTGTATGTATGTGTGTGCTGTGCTCATCTGCACCTGGGTGTAAAATGACTGTTATCTGGTTGTGTTACTCAGGGTGGGCTGGGGACTCACCAGAAGAATCCCCCCAAGCCTGCCCAAGACAGGTTTTTCCCTTGTACCATCTTCAGAGAGGTCAGGGGAAGAGGGTCCAGGTGGGTTAAGGGGGGTCGCTATGGACAACCACTAAGACCAGACTGCTGCCAGGAGGAGTGGGGGATAATGAGGTGGCCCCAGGGTCCTGGCATCTGGCTTTGGTTTTCCGTCTTCTTTCCTCAGGACGCCCCTGAGGCCTGGGACCTGTGCCTGGCTTTGAGGAGCATCTGTGGCTGGGTGATCCAGCTGCTGGTGTGATCATGGGCTTCCCTCCTCTCAGCAGGGCAGGCGCTCCTGCCCCAGAGACTGGGCAACTGGCTGTTTCTATGACGTATTTATTTTTACTTGTGTTTCATGTCACTTTTTTAAAAAAAAAAGCAAACAGAACAATTGTAAGTCAGTATAACTGCCTATCAGTTTTCTTTATTTCTCTTTTTGTAAAATAAAATTTAAACTCAAGAAGGCAGTGTTGCTTGATCAAGGAATTGTCTGGATAGCTGTTTGGCTGGGTGGTGGTGAAAGGAATAGATCTTAGAACATAGTGGGCTCTGGGATAGCCCTTGGGTGGTGAGATAGGCAGGAGCAGAAGAAGGAAGACTGCTGGCAGGCTCTTTGTTGCAGTGGGGTTCACTGGGCTTTTTCTGCTTTTGTTCACCTCAAGAAGGATGTATTACCAGGCTCCAGGGGAAACAGCAAGCTGACTTCAGAGTGGCTTGAAGCTAGCTAGTCCTCAGCCAAGGCAAGACCAGTGAAGGGGCAGCCCTGACTAGACCAGTGAGTGGCTGGGGATTGGGCACAGTGCCTTCAGAGGGTGAGAGATGGTGTGTCTGTGAGTGGCTGGTGGCAGCGAAAGCATTCTTACTGCATGTGTATTCTCTGATTGTCATCCGTGTTGGGGAATCTAAGTCACTGGCCCACAGAGTTAACCAGAGCTTTGGAGTGTGAGAGGTGGGGGAAAGAAGGGACAGTCTACTCCAGCTTCCTGTTTAATTCTTCAAGGGGAGGGGCCCTGGGGAAACAATTTTCTGGAAATGTACAAAGAAGAATAGAGAAAGAATCTCTGTAGTGATTCCTGGGACAGAGGAAGGCAAGAGGAGATGAAGGCCAAGTCTGGACTCATGATAGGGGAATCTGTGCTATTGGGAGATAAGATTGGGAGTGGAGGCCGAGCGTGGTGGCTCACGCCTGTAATCCCAGCACTTTGGGAGGCCGAGGCGGGCGGATCACGAGGTCAGGAGATTGAGACCATCCTGGCAAAACATGGTGAAACCCCGTCTCTACTAAAAATGTAAAAAAAAAAATTAGCCGGGTGTGGTGGTGGGGGCCTGTAGTCCCAGCTTCTCGGGAGGCTGAGGCAGGAGAATGGTGTGAACCTGGGAGGCGGCGGAGCTTGCAGTGAGTGGAGATCGCGCCACTGCACTCCAGCCTGGGCGACAGAGCGAGACTCTGTCTCAAAAAAAAAAAAAAAAAAGATTGGGAGTGGAGGGTGGTAGCAGGTGGCTGGGAGTGGAGATCGCGCCACTGCACTCCAGCCTGGGCGACAGAGCGAGACTCTGTCTCAAAAAAA
>NW_012103098.1:3668022-3668664 GCF_000951045.1 Mandrillus leucophaeus | reverse complement strand
CCCTGACGCTCGCCGGCACCGGCCGCACGCGTTCATGCCCGGCCTCCGAGCGGAGGGGAAACCGAGGCTAGAGGGAAGGCGCAGTCTGCCCAAGGTCGGCGGCAGCCGCCGTTTCTGAGCGCCAAGTGTGGTCGGAGCCCTCCAGGAAGAGGGGCGTGACCAGAGCTCCAGTGAAGAGCCCTGACCTTGTAAAGCTAGGTTTAGCTTCTGATTTCCCCCAAAGGGTTTGAGAATGGGACGACGGTGCTTTAGAGGCCCCGGTAGGCTTTCCCTGAGGAGGGTAGTCAGGGCACGATGGTCGGCTCAGTGGTTATTTCCTGGGCAGGGGTGGCTGTTCTTTCAGCTCCCAGCACTGGAGCGCTCGGCTCCTGCCGCACTGGATGCAAGCAGTTACTAAAAGTGAGCCTGGCATTTCAGGTGAACTCCCAGACCGTCTTCCTTTACTTTTGAATATAGGGGAAATTCATGTTACCCCTCCCCGTGCCGACCAAGCCTCTGAGACGCACAGGTGCATTCCCCCCCCCACCCCCTTTCTGAGCAGTTTGGAAAGTGAGAGGAAGAGAAAGGTAGATACTAAGTTTCCTTGAGGAGACAGGAAGTGTTCAGCTGAAATGGCAGATCAGGGTGAGAGTCTGTCATTCC
>NW_012103098.1:3627401-3664572 GCF_000951045.1 Mandrillus leucophaeus | reverse complement strand
AAAAAAAAAAAAAAAAAAGATTGGGAGTGGAGGGTGGTAGCAGGTGGCTGGGCGAACTTGTTTCCTCCAACTTGTTACAAGGAGTTGGAGTAAAGAAAGTGCCTTGCAGAGTAGGCTGCTGCCTCCTGGTGGCCAGCCGCTGCCTTGCAGGGATCCTGCCAAGGGACTTCACTTGGCACTGTTGGAAGCAGCCTGAGGTGAAGCTGGGCAGGCTGATGTGATGGCCTGCAGCTCCAGTCACCAGCGGACTCTCCTTCCACAAAAGAGGTGCTGAAGCTCCTGAGGCACATGCTGAACTCTGATGTGGGGCTCTAGAGTTCCCCAGTCAGGCTAAAGGAAGTGAGCAGAGAGAACAAGATAAAGAATGGGCACCTCCTTATAATGGTTTCCTGGGAAAAGCTCACCACCTTCTGAGAAGCAGGAGAAATGACCACGCAGACCCCGCAGGCAGAGGCTGTCAGTCTCTGAGCCTGGGCCATGGCCGCTCGTTGTGTCAAAGGAAATGCTTCTAAGTGTGTAGCCCGCCTGCCTGGGGCACCTAAGCTGAGGGTTTGACCATGTGCTTGATGTTCATAGGTAAAACAACTGCTGCGACCTGCACTGGCCCAGCCCGGAGTGCCTGTGAGGGGCCGGCTGCCTGTTCTGCCAGTGTGCCTAGAGAGCTGGGACAGGCTTGGCCCTGTGGATAAAGTTCAATCTCCCCTGCCTGCAGAAGGAAGAATGTGAAGCACAGGGAAAGGAAGCTGGGATTCTGACTGCCTCTGTGTGCCCAGCCTGCTCTTTGCTGGTGCAGTAGTGGGGATCCACAAGGTGAACCACCCTGTGACTGCTGACTTTTCCCACCACCACCTTCGTGGTGTTCCCATCTGCTGGATCCCCTCCCAAACATCAGTCCTTGTCAGGATACCAAAGTAGCTCTTGGCCTCGCCGGTCTTGTAGCCAAGCTTAGAAGCATAGTTGTCACGTTCCCCACCTCCCACCAAAAGTCCGGGACTCTCACTAGGGGAGCGTTTTATCTTTGGGCCCCTAGAAGAGTGCTTTGTAGTTTGTAGGTCCTCAGAAATTTGAGGCGAAGATTGAACCAATCATCAAGGAGCTTACACTTGATGTGGGAATCACGTAAGTTATCGCTAAACCAGAAAAGTAGACCAGCCTCCCCCAGCTACAACCCGGGCACTGAGGGAGAAGCCTGGAAGAAGGGCATTCCCATGGAACGTGAACTCCAGGAGGGCGGAGCCTTGGTTTTGTTCACTCTATCCCCAGCCCCTAGAACTGTCCTGGCAAGGAGTGATAATAAGTGTTGCATGGATGAATGTACTCACGGAAGTGGGAATGGGTGGACGGAGGCAGGAAGCAGATATTTGCACTACGCAGAGATTGGATCCACCAGTTTCTTCCGCGAGCCCAGACTGGGCTTCAGCTTCCTCGGCTGTGTATGCCTTGCTTGGTTCCCAAGTCTGTTGTGAAGCCACAGTGAGAGAAAGTGGCAGGACTAAAGGTGGTACAAATGCCAGAGGCTGATACTGCTGTGCTGCACCTCCTTAGCCTGTACAAATTCTCCTCAGCCCCAGCTCCCTGGTCCCCAGCCTGGCCCTCTACTGCGGACCACTGGGTTGCCTCCCGTACCCAAGCCTGGGCCAGGCTGTCATTATGGTGCTCCTGGCAACCCAGATGCCGGGGGGGTGTTGCTAAATCAACCTCAGCAACCGGATAGTTTGTTGGAGGCGGGAAGGTACGCCGTGGGTTCCGCCGCAGCTGGCGCTGGGGCTAGGCGCACGCCCGTTGCCATGGAGATGGGGCGGGGCAGGCCTCCGCTCTCGGGTTCCCGCGCGCACGCGCCCACGGCCACGGCCACGTCCCGCCGCGAGAGGGGGCGGAGCGAGCGTGCGCGGCGGGCGCGCGCAGGCTCCGTAACCGAGCCCTGAGCCGCCTGCGCGGATCGGCGTCCGCAGCGGGCGGCTGCTGAGGTGAGGGCCGGGCCAGAGAAGAGGCATACCCGCTGGGGCGTAGGTCTGGGACCCCTGTCCGCCCTGGCGCGACCTCAGGACTCCCCGTGTCCCCTCCGTGACCCCCGCGGCCCGGGCCGCTCTTTGCATCGTCTTGCCCACAGATGGCCTCGGCCGGGTCCGAGGGCCTGGATGCGACTTTGGGGCAGCCCCTACTCTTACGGGCAGCCCACTGCGGCGGCCACCGGTGCAGGGCATGCCCCGGGGCCGTGGAGGTGGGGGAAAGAGGCGCGAGTCGCGTTTTAACTCCGCCCCTGTCCCCCAAGGCCGCGCCTCGCAGCCTGGGCTGCAAACTTTAGCGTCCCTTAAGTTACAGATGTGCGTGGGGCTCCGTGAGGAGGTGGGCGAAGAGAAAGGCTCTGAGTAAATAGGCGAGGCCCGGGATGAGCAGGGGCTGGAATCCGAAAGTGGGAGGCGGCGGTCCCCGACCCACCATAGTCCACCCGCTGCCTGCTAGCACCGAAGTTTAGCCTAGGACTGGGGCCGTTTAAGGGCCCGGCCCTCCGCCGCCTCGCACGTGAGCGGCACCAGGAAGCCGGCTGGGCGCAGCCTTCCCTGACGCTCGCCGGCACCGGCCGCACGCGTTCATGCCCGGCCTCCGAGCGGAGGGGAAACCGAGGCTAGAGGGAAGGCGCAGTCTGCCCAAGGTCGGCGGCAGCCGCCGTTTCTGAGCGCCAAGTGTGGTCGGAGCCCTCCAGGAAGAGGGGCGTGACCAGAGCTCCAGTGAAGAGCCCTGACCTTGTAAAGCTAGGTTTAGCTTCTGATTTCCCCCAAAGGGTTTGAGAATGGGACGACGGTGCTTTAGAGGCCCCGGTAGGCTTTCCCTGAGGAGGGTAGTCAGGGCACGATGGTCGGCTCAGTGGTTATTTCCTGGGCAGGGGTGGCTGTTCTTTCAGCTCCCAGCACTGGAGCGCTCGGCTCCTGCCGCACTGGATGCAAGCAGTTACTAAAAGTGAGCCTGGCATTTCAGGTGAACTCCCAGACCGTCTTCCTTTACTTTTGAATATAGGGGAAATTCATGTTACCCCTCCCCGTGCCGACCAAGCCTCTGAGACGCACAGGTGCATTCCCCCCCCACCCCCTTTCTGAGCAGTTTGGGAAGTGAGAGGAAGAGAAAGGTAGATACTAAGTTTCCTTGAGGAGACAGGAAGTGTTCAGCTGAAATGGCAGATCAGGGTGAGAGTCTGTCATTCCCAAGGCAAGTGGGGGCCTAGATGCTGAGAGTTTTCCAGCTTTAGGGCTCAGAGATGTCCAACAAGGATTTAATGCTTGAGCCTTTCCGGAAGCCAGTCACCAGAGAAGAGAGAGAAAGTGGAAATGGGGGCCTGGAGTCAGAGTGTCTGGGCTTGTGTTGCCTGCATTTTGGTCCACGTGGCTCTGTTTAATACCTGTGTTACCTTAGGCAAGTCTCTTAACCTCTAACCACTTGTACCTTTAGCCTTACCTACCTCTTTTGATTGCTTTAAGGTAATGAAGTAGCTGTGTTTCAACATTTAGACAGTGCCTGGCATATAGTAAGTGTTCTGTGGAAGATTTCTCATCATTATCAAAGAAAATTGGAATGAAAGTAACTGGAGATGAGATGAGTAGGACAGGCAGAAAAGAGAGAGATACTGATGGGTAGAAGCACAGATGGGTGAGACTAGTGGGCAACACCTCAATTTCCTGACACCAAAAGTTTAGAAATTTACTTTGCCTCTTTGTGAGCAAATACTGTGTGCTCATTGACTCCAAAGACGGTTTTTTGGTTTTTTTTGGTTTTTTTTTTTTTTTTTTGCATAAAATCAACACCCAGCACCCACAGGGAAGAAATAATTACACAGAGCTAAGTTTTCCACAAAGCTGCAGTGTGGCGTTTTCAGCTTCAAAACTTTTTAAATGTTAAATATTACTTTTAAATAATTGAGGTGGGAATGTCCCCCCAGTGGGTCACATGGCTCCCTTCCTCTTTAAACAGTCTTCTCTGGGCTGTGATTTATTCCCCCCGCCTGGGCAACTCAGGTCAAGCCCTCCTTGTAAGAGGGTTAGGCCTCTGACCCCAAGCTGCCTGAAGACCTAGTCAGCCTGCCTTGAATAGCTCACACACTGGCCTCTGTGTTACGTTCCTGGGCCTGCTGTTGAACAGCTTTTTTTCCTCTTATGGATAATTGTTACTTCTTCCTGCTGTGCGACTCCCCTTTTAGCAGCCTTTTCCTCTTACTCCTCACTGTTTCTTCTATGGGCTGGAAAATTGGGATGGAGCTTGTTAACATTGGTGGTTCAAGTCTGGGAAGCTTAGTGTTGGACTTTGTTCTAGCTGCTCAGGCCGTTTTGCTCTGGTCTTTCCTCTGGTTCTGGATGGGTGAGCTTGCTGGATTGCAAGGTCCCTGAAGGCCAGATGTACTTAGAAAAGGAGAGTTTCTTATGGAATTCTCTTCCTGAGGCACATTTTCCCTCACGGGTTTTTGTTCGGTATGGTTTGTCTCCCTGTTCATTAATAAGTGTTTGAACCCTAGCATTTGCCAGTCCTCCCTCTGGCAGTCCTCCCTGAGGCTTGGGGAGGCTGGGCTGGTGGCGTGGTTCAGCTGTGGGGAGGAAGAGGTAATGTGGAGGAAAGGCAGGCTGGCTGGTATCTGGTGCATCTTGGGGGAGACTTTTCAGGGCCAGGAGTATGTCTCTGGCTGACTCACTCCTGTGCCTCTCTATGACTCCGTTTCCCCAGGTATGACCAGGGCTGCCAGCTCACAGGTAGAGCTGCTCTGAGATCCTCACCAACTGCGATTAAGAAATAAAGAGGCTTGTGGCTTCAGTCATCCTTTGTAGCTCCCTTCTAGGTCACTCTGTGTGTAAACACCTCTGGCCCCTCCCCTCTCTGGGTCAGAGCACCCAAGGCAGGACTGAGGAGGTTGGGCCAGAACTGCTTGGCGGGCAGGTGGGCACATTGTCAGAGCAGGCTACCAGCCTCCTCTCCCTTCTTTCTCCTTTACAGCTGCCTTGAGGTGCAGTGTGGGGGGTCCAGAGCCATGTCGGACCTGCTACTACTGGGCCTGATTGGGGGCCTGACTCTCTTACTGCTGCTGACGCTGCTGGCCTTTGCCGGGTACTCAGGGCTGCTGGCTGGGGTGGCAGTGAGTGCTGGGTCACCCCCCATCCGCAACGTCACTGTGGCCTACAAGTTCCACATGGGGCCCTATGGTGAGACTGGGCGGCTTTTCACCGAGAGCTGCAGCATCTCTCCCAAGCTCCGCTCCATCGCTGTCTACTATGACAACCCCCACATGGTAAGGAGCCTCCATGGGGTTCTGCTCCATTGATGGACCTGGTGGGCCAGGGCTTCTTTGGGGAGGGTGGTTTTGGTTGCTGAGGAAAGGGTGGGAGAATCTTCAAGCTGGCTTTCACACCCCTCCTCTAAGAGCTTGAAGCGCCTTCCAGATTTAGCCTGGACTTCTGCTCCCAGCATCCATATGTGGGCTTTCTGTTTACCCAGGTCTGGTTCCCCTTGCCCATGGCTAATTGTGGATTTCCAAATGCAGTGGACTATACCACCATGAATCTCTAGCTTCTGCCAGGACTTTGGTCCCCTGCCTCCTCTTCTTGTCATCCCTCCTTCCATCTCCATTTGGGGCCAGTGCTCTAAGGCCAAGCCATTCAGATTCTGCCCACTCTTTGGGGTTACATCTTGCTGTTTCTGTGCTTTCCATCCCTCAGCTCTCCTGCCATAGTTGTAGGCCCTTGAGGGCTGAGAGGGCAGTCCCTGGGCATGGGGCTTGGAATCTTACCTCTTCAGCCATTCTGATGCCCCCCAACCCAGTGATATGGCATTTCCTTAGACCTCAAGCTGCCTAGTTGGGAGATGGCCTAGGGGGCTAGTGGAGCCAGATGAGCTACTAAGATTGTTCAGAATGCTGATGTCAAAGACTAATCCAGCATCACTAGCACCCTGTGGGCGTCTGGCTGTTCTTACAACCTATGGTGAGTCAGAGCTTGCCAATGTAGCCTACTGCTATGCTATGGGGTGGTGCTGCCCACAGCTGGATGGGCTGGCAGCTCTGTCAAGGGTTCTTCAGCCTCTAATACTAAGCTGTGCCAAACCAAGCATTTGGAATCCCCAGCTCTGATTTCTTTGCCTGGAGAGCTCAAGTGGACAAGCCCTGCAGCCTACCCAATGCCTGCTGACTGGCTCACTGGGGCACTAGTTGAAACAGGGTGTGCTGGCTCCCTGTCTGTGCCAGGTTCTACTCTACACCTACACTCTGGAGATGAATCAGACCTGGCTGTGCCCTCAGGAAGCTCTGTGTGGCTGACATGTCAGCCCCACACAAGTGATTCTCCAACAAGACACTGTGCTTGATGTCCACAGAACTTTGAGCTGTAGGTTCAGGGAGGCTGCCATGAGTCTGCTGGGGAGGCTCAGAGAAGGGGTAGATGTCAACTGGGCCTTCTCACGTAAGTAGAATTTTTGCTCTGTTGGGAAGGGGTACTTGGCTAAGAAAACTGCGACAGCAAGAGCCTGAAGACATGGGATGACCGGAGAATTGTGGTTAGTAGACATGTCGTGGGTGGAGAAAGGTGGAAGGGTTTGCTCAGCCAGGTGGTAGGGAAGTACAGCAGGTTGAAGAGAAGGGTGTGGCACAATTTGCCACCTTTGTTTTAGGAAGTTAGCTGAAGGGCAAGTGGAGGAGGGAAGGAGATGAAGCAGGAGGCCATAGAAGAGATTGGGCTGGGCCCAGGTGAGAGGTGACATGGGTTGGTTGAGGTTTTGCAGTCACATGGCCAGGAGATGGCACTAACTGAAGTTGGGAGCACTGGAGCCTGAGTGAGATGGGACAGACAGTGGGCTATGGGGAGCTCCTAGATCAGATGTGTGACCCTCACCCCTTCAAAGGCTCTGTTGTGTAAGCCCCTGCTCCTCCTTCCACACCTGGCCCAGTCAGAGCCTTTTGCAAGGAGAGTCCTTGCATCTGGCTCTCTTCCCATTGGCATGTCTGCCTGTTCTGGAATCAACATGTTGCCTCTTGGGTTGGAAGTGCTAATTCCTGGATGGGAAAGGGCTAAGGCAGCAGGGTACTCTGGGGTCAGTGCTGGAGGCTGGTCTAGGGAAGAGTGAGATGGAAGAAACCTGGCATGGGATATTCTGGCCTGGCCACTGCCTCCTGCAGCTTTCCCAGAGATGTGGTGGACCCCATGGGGTGGGCCCTGGGTCTCCAGGGTTGGTTGGTCATAGTCTGACTTGGGTGCTTGTCTGGGGGACTGTGGCCTGAGAGCACAGCCTTGAGGCTAGCAATCCTGAGTTCTGATTCTGTCCCATCACTATCCTGCTGAGTGATCTTAGGCATATCACATAATCTTTCTGAGCCTGTATTTCCTTGTCTGCAGAGTAATGATAAAATACCTGCTTCATAGTAGACTGAGAAGAGTTAAGTGATATAGGTGAGGCATTTATCCCAGCACTTAGCCCTCAACAGATGCTTAACAACAACAAAGACAGGTGGGAAAACCACTTGTGCTAACATGTGCTGAGAGGTCAGACTGAGCAAACCTAGAACCTTGGCCTGACTGTGGTCATTTGGCTGGCACAGAGGATGATGAACAGGTCAAGATGGCCCTTGTGACCCTGCCCCTCCCAGTCCTGGGTCAGTCCGAAAGACACCTGTGTCCCCATTTAGAGCTACATCACACTCTGGCACGTGGGATGGCTCAGGGACACTTGGGTCCCCATCTACTCTGGGAGCTGGTCATTGCATTCTCTGCCTGACAGATTGTAACAGGTTCAGGGAACCATGGACCCCCAGGCTTCAGGTGCTCGTGGCTATCACAGACTGGTCCGGAAGGACCTGAGGCCTCCTGGTCCACAGTCCCTATTATGGAGGGGAAAACAGGTTCAGATAGTAGGAGTAAGGTGCTGATCTCATACGTTTTTGTTCTCATTTAACAAATATCTGAGCACCTGCTCTGTACGAGGCTCTGTGTTGGGCACTAGGGTACCATGGGGACCAGGACCTACCAGTGTGTGGGTGTTAGGAGCCTAGAGGAAAGGCCCCATTCTGGTCCTGGAGTGGGCTGAGAACCCAAGCTTTTTGCCCCCTAGGCTGCCTCCACCAGCAGTATGCAGTCTGGGGCATGCTCTGGTTCTCAGAGAAAGAGAATAGAGGCTGACCTGTTGAGTGTCCCACCCCCATTGTGTCCTTCCCTTGCCCAGAGCAACAGGTGCCAGTATCTTGCTTCTCTGTGAGTGTGGAGAGGCAGTGAGGCTGTGTCAGTCTCTGTGAGTGGGGTGGTGAGTAACCAGGTGAGAGGTGCCACCTTTAGATGCTGCCCACCCCCATGAGGTGTGACGGACAGTTCCCTAGGCATGCCTCTTCCTGTCCTCAGCTGGGCAGGGAGGAAGCTGGTCCCACCTAGGCTGGGTGTGGGCTCAGGAAGTAGCACAAGAAAGGGTACCACTAAGGTGGGACAGTGGCAGTTGCTGTGGACCTGTTCATAGTAGCTGCTGCTGGAGCTCTTAGCCTTGAGCCCTGGAGTCCTATATGGGAAGAGGCTGCAGGTCTGGGTGAGTGGTTCCTGTGAGGCAGGAGGAAGGATTCCATTCTCCATCCCTGAAAGCCTTGGCATGGTTAGGGATGGGAAGGTAGGGAAGAAGTCTCTTGGGAAGTGGACAGACCCTGGCAGGGGCTCATGGGTGTACTCACCCACCTCAGAGCCCAGCATTCATGGAGTGTGGGCCATTCCTCTTCAAGGTATGCAAGGGAAGGGGGATGAGTTCAGAGATAAGGGTCATGTGTAGGTGGATATCAGTCACAGATCTGCTACCTTACACACACTGGTCCATACTGCCCTTGCATGGCTGAAGAAGGGTCCTGACTAGAAAAACTGCTCTGCCCTCAGCCCTGCTTCTGGGGTGGGTGCTGGGGGCTTGGAAAGTGACTTCAGGCTCCCTTTTTGGGCCTTGTCCCTCTGGGAGCCTTCAATGTTGGAGGGGAAGGAAGGAGCTGGGAGGACCCTGAGTGCCTCGCTTGATCCTGGCCTGCTCTGGCCCATGGACAGGCCCTAGTAGATGGGCTGCTGTCACTGTGCCTGTGGGCTCATCCTGTCTGCCAGGCTGGCCCTCTACCTCCTGCCCCACTCCGTGCCACCACCACTTCCGCTGCTGTGTTTGGGACTTAAGAAACCTGCCTGCTTGCTTGTATGGGGAGCCTGGCTGAGGCAAGAGGAGTGTGGCAGCTAGTTCAATTTATGTGGACCTGTATTTGCTGCTTATACCTACCACCTAGGAGGTGGTGTTTGCTCCAGGCATGGAGTGGGTTGGGGAACTGGTGGTACTTGCTTCTGCCTTTAGTAAGCAAGACTGCCATCAAAGCCCCCTTTCCCCTAGTCCAGTGAGAACCAAGGCCCAGGGCCACTAGGTCTGCAGGGGCTGAGGCTGGTGAGAGTTCTGACATAGGCCTGTGTCACACTCCCTCTTCCCTCAGTATGTGTGGAGAGGAGGCTCCCTGCCCTCCCTGGAGGCACTTAGTTTGGATGGAGCCTGGGAAGGGGTGAGGGAGCAAGATTTCCCAGGACTGACCTCCTCACCAAGGGCAATGGGAATGTGGGCTGGGATGTTTCCTGAGGGCCCAGGCTGCCCCCTATCCTGGTTACTCCATGGTTATTTTCTGCCAAGTGGAGTCCAGGCATTTGCTGTGCAGCAGGTTAACTATGTGGAACAGGTCTGGAGGCACGAGCTCCTCTCTGCCCACTAGAACTGTCCTTGAGGTGAGGTGAGATGAGGTGTGAGAGGAAGGGGCTTTGGATTTGCCCTTATAGGTTTGAATCAAGGCTCCACTGCTAACCAGTGTGTGACTTTAAGTGACTCACTTGGCCTGTCTGAGTCTGTCTCCTCATCTATCACATGAGAATAAAAGAATCCCTACCTCAGGGTTTTTGTTTTATGGGGGCTAATTGATAAGGATATGGTCCAATACCCAGCCCTTAATAGGTGGGTATCACACTTGACATCCAGTCCTGCCTGAGGACCTCATGCCACTGGGACTTTGTACTTTTAGGGACCCTGCCTGCCTTTCTGGTTTAGTCCCAGCCTCCTGCGGATTGTCTGGGCAATGTGAGGTGGCAAAGTACAGGGAAAAGCCATTGTGAAGCCTGCTCCTTGCCAGGGCCAATTTCTCGGACTCTTGGATGCCTCTGGGTTGTGTAGTGCAGCTCTGAAGCTGGTCTGCTTGGGTTTGAATCCTGACTTCAGCACTGCCTTGCTGTGTGATGTTGGCTGAATCAGGAACAGGGGTGAAAACAGTACCAACCATAGAAGCCTGTTTGGATTTAATGAGCTTATGCTTGGAAGGCAGCACCTGGGGAAAGTGGTGAGTGCCTGGTCAGATATCAGCTATTTTTAGGATTCTGTTTGAAGGTGTAGGGATATAGAGGAAGGTTCCTGAAAGGTTTCTAAGTAAACTCACCTTTGAGGGCTGGTATCTTGTTGACTCCTCTCTTCCCTCCCGAGCCTGAAGAATGAGTCCTGTCCTCTGGCCTGGCTGTCTGTATCATCTCGTGTCCTGACTGGTGCCTGTCTCCATGTGCCTTTGGGCGTAAGCTTCCCAGGGAAGTTGGGGGTTGGCGTGTTGACCTGTAGTACCTAGGAGGGCAAACGAGGTCCCGTATCAACCCTCTAGTCATGGGCCAGTGCAGCTCCTCTATTCCCTTGGGAGTACCAGTGCAAACGAAGGGCCCTGCCTCTACTTTCCCCCTTAACTTGGGTAGCTCTGGGTCAGTAGGCTGGCATGGGAAGAGTAAGGGCAGCCCTCTGTGCCTGGGTTTGAGAGATGGTGCTGCTGTCCCTGTCAGGTTGTGTAGGTTGTGGGCCTGGGGTTGGCTGTTTCTATTAACCCTGAACCCAATGGCTACATTTGGTCTGGGCCGCTGACACCATTTCTCATTCCTGCATCCTGAAAGATTATCAGTCTTGTCCAGTTCCCAGACTCATCAAAATCTTGGCTTGGCAGGGGCCCTGAAGTGGCTATCTTCACTATAGCCTCACGCAACAGGGTCAGCAGGGCACTGTGACACCACTCAGGAAGGGCCAGTGGGGCCAGCCTTAGGACTAGCTCAGACCTGAAAGCTTCAGGTTCTAAGCAGATTGCCCTCTTCTCCCAGTAATGGGACTTAGGAGGCTTCTCTGCCCAAAGGAGATGCTCTGGGGTGTGGCATGCCTCTATTGTTTTCCTGGTACTCTTGCTTTGAGGACACATCCTGGATGGGCTTGTCTTTACCCCGAGTGGTGGTGGGCCTGGCCACTGCCCTGTTTCCTGGGTGTGGTTCCTTGTAGGTACTAGTTCTGATCCAATTCTTGTTCTGGGCAGAGGTACCCAGAGAAATAGCTGATCTGGGGAGGAAGAGGAGCAGGCAGATAGAGCTGGGAGGCCCAGGCCTGTGTCCTAGGGTTAGGCCCAAATAAAGATACTGCACTGAGCCAAGGTGGATGGGATCTCTTGCCCGTCGGGACATCCCAGCCTTCTGGGTGCTTGACAGCCTTAGTAGGCCTTTTCCCTGGAGGCGGGTCTGGGCTTTACTGGGAGGCCAGGAAAGCTTTCTTCTGCCACTGGATCAGCCTTGCCACTCTCTGGGTTATTTTAGGGCCTGTTCCATTTCCTTCTTGCTGGTGCCTTGTTCAGCTGCTTCCCAGCTTCAACTTTGCATGGGGCTGCTTAGTGGGTGGTAGGCTTGCTGAGGGACCTTCTAGGCTCCCACTTAGGCCAAGGCAGGGGAGGGGGTAGGAAGTGTTCTTACTTGTAGAATTAGGGAGTTGCTCAGCCAGGAAAGGAGCTGCTGTGCCCCACACACCTCCTGGATCCTAGGAGCCCTGCCTTCTTAGCTCCCTTCTTCCACTGTGACAGGAGCTCCACCTTTCCTCCAGGTAGAGGGAGAGGAAGTTTGTTACGGTGCAGGGCTTGTGTGTGCATGCATGTACTGTCACTGAGCATGCCTCAAGAACTTTCTGTGTGCGCAGGATCCTGGACCTTTTTGCCTAGAGGCCTGGAGTGATGGAGAGAGATGGGGAGGCCATCAGTTACAGTGCAGCACAAGACCTTCTCCCTGGTGGGTACTTGGGATCAGAGAGGAGGGGCTGCTTGGTGGAGAGCAACAGAAGGCTTTGAAGGGGAAAGTTGAGCTGAGTCTTGCAGGATGGGCAAGAGTTTCCCAGGCAGAAGGGACTCTGGAATAGAGTGAAGAAGGACATTTCCGACAGAGGAAGTAGCTTACGCAAAGGCAGGAAGCATGGGAGGACGTGGCATGTTTGGGGAGCTGCAAATAGTTTCATGTGGGTGTGTGTGGGGGTGTGGCGGGTGAGGAGGCTGGCAAGGCGGGCTGGGCCAGAGCCTGGATCCATCCCTCCCTCTGCCATGCAGACACTCAGTAGGTGCCTGCCCATCTGAGCTGTGGCCCCTGCTGGGGCCTGAGGCTGCAGAAAGGGAGTGCAAGGTGAGTGTGTGGGCAAATTCATGCAGTATTATGTAGGCCACTCCAAAAGAACCTTGCCTACTTGGCTTGTGAATTTAGTTTCATCCTAGAGGTAAATTGGGAGCCATTGAGCGGTTCTAAGCAAGATGACCACATGTGTTCTGTTGCCTTTTGGCTACTGAAGAGGATGTTGAGCTGGGAGTCCCATGAGGGCTGCTGAAGCGTTCCCAGGAAAGACCCTGGAACTCAAACCCAGGCAAGCCAGCAGTAGAGAGGAAGAGATCAAGTGACCTTCCACTTGTTTCTCCATGTGACTTATGTAGATGTTTCCTTTGCACAGCACAGGTTGGTAAGGTCAGGGACATGAAGATAGGCTTTGTGGCAGGCAGTGTCCCTTGGCTTGTCAGCAGGAGGTCCACCAGGTAACTTCCTGCCTATCTGGTCATGCTCAAGTCTTGGCGTGTGAGTAGGGCAGTTGCACCATCTAGAGACAAGAAGTGGTATTGCAGTGGTCTCCTGTGCCTCTGGGTGGGGTGGGAGGAGTTTCAGGCCAAGAGAAGTGACTGTGTGCAAGGTAGACTTGTGGAGGTCAAGAGAGTTTACAGCAAATTATTGGGGGAGAAGAGAGTGCCACTGAACCACTCTGAAAGGCTCTCCAAGAGGGCATTTGAACCTGAAGGACAGCAGGGAGGAGCTTCATATTCAGAGGTTTGGGTCGTTGGGCATTCTAGGCCATGGACAGTTGTTTGGACTGTGTCATAGCTACTAATAACCAACAATTATGGAGCACTTGCTGAATGCTGGGCCCAGGCTAAGCTCTCGTGAAGTTTCTTGTTTAATATGGCAGTTCTGTAATAGATACTGAGGAACTGGGGCTCCCAGAACCCAAGGGACTTGTCTAGAATCACACGACTCAGATTCACACCGTGGCTTGCCTCTCTCAAGCTGTGTTTCTGACCACTATACCCTGTTGCCTGCTACTAAAGCTCTGAGCCCGGTTTGGATGCCATAGGATTCAAGGGGGCTGCAAGGGGACCAGAGCCACAGGCAGTTGAGGGTTACCGTTAGGGTCTGCTTAGAGGTGAGAGCCTGGAATAGGTGCCCAAGTCCCAGGCAAACTGTGACTAAAAGGAAGGGCTGGGTTGGCTTCAGTAGAGGAGGCCATTCAGGGCTGAGAAACCCCCAGGGGATTTCAGAGAGGACTTGGAAAGGGCTGTAATGGGAGGGAGAGGTGAGAACAGGTAATAATGACTTCACAGTGCTGGGAAGGAGGGGTAGGGACAGGAGTAAGTGGAGGTAGAGGGAGAAGCCTGTTTAAACTTAGGGGTCATCCCTGTGAAGGTGAACTGCTGGCAAAAAAAATTTTTTTTGTGGTGGGTGGGGAGAAAGGAGCCTTTAGAGTTGAGCAAAACCCAGGATTGAGGGTACAAGGTCTGTGCTGAATCTCTTGGATTTAAGATCACATGCCTCTGAGGGCCCAGCCTGAAGGCTGGTACAGACTTAGGCACCTGGAAAGCTGACATGGGAAACAGGGAGCAGTAGGTGAGACAAAGTGAGGCCTCCTGATGCCAGGAGGAGAAATGAGTACTGGGTCTTGCAGCCTTTGGTCAGTCCTAGGAAGTGATGGAGGCTCACACGGGAGCCTTACATGGCTAAGGTTTCTGGGAGCCAGAGGAGGGAAGTTAGGTAGGGAGAGGAGCAGAGTGGAAAGTGCAGGCACTAACAACCTATAGAGACTTGAAGGGGAACCCAGTGGTCTTGGCTTTTAGCCAGAAAGGGACTTAGGAAGTGGGATAGGTCCCTGGATGGGCCATGGGTTGGAGAAGAAGTCTAGAGGCTCTGGTGATGGTAGCTGGCCCTATGAGAGGGATGGGGAGGATGATCTCTTCACAGAATTTCACCAGCAACCCAGAGGCCAGTGATCCTAATTCTGTGTCCTGACAGGTGCTTCCTGCAGCCCCTCCACAGCCACTTGCCAGGTCCTGACCCTGCAAGCATGTGTGTAAAACACACACACACACACACACACACACGTTCTTGCTTTCCTAGGGCATGACCTTGGAGGGCTCTGAGCTCTTTATTCCTACTCCTCAGTTTTGCTCCCTTGCCTGCCATAATTTCTCTGCCCATGAAGCCTGCTCTTCTCCAGGAGATAGGAGGGAAATGAGCTAATAGGATTGTGCTGGACCCAGGCTGAAGGATCAGCCACTGTACAGTTCTGCTGGTGGCCCTGGGGCGTGGGGGCTGACAGAGGGTCTCATGGTGGGGTGGAATGGCCCCCTCAGTGGAGGCATGTGGAGGGTGATGGTCAGAGGTCCTCTCTGTCCTTCCCTCTCCTGGCCTCCGGGAGGGCAGAGACCAAGTCTAACCCCTCAGCATGATCCCTGGGTTTCCACAGGGCGTGGCATGTTTGTTGAAGGAATAGATGAGAGTCCTGCGGTACGATGCCACAGGCAGGGGCCATAGGTGGGTTCCAGTAAGAAAACAGCTAGCTCTGTCCTGGTATCTGGGGCTGCATGGCTTGTCAGAGCTGGTGGTTGTTTTAGGCCTGATCTGGCACAACTCCAGGAGGAAGGAGGTCTGAGGGCCTCCTCCCTTTGCCCAACTCTCACACCCATGCTTTGCTTCCCCAGGTGCCCCCTGATAAGTGCCGATGTGCCGTGGGCAGCATCCTGAGTGAAGGTGAGGAATCGCCCTCCCCTGAACTCATCGACCTCTACCAGAAATTTGGCTTCAAGGTGTTCTCCTTCCCGGCACCCAGCCACGTGGTGACAGCCACCTTCCCCTACACCACCATCCTGTCCATCTGGCTGGCTACCCGCCGTGTCCATCCTGCCTTGGACACCTACATCAAGGTGAGGCACAGGCCTGGGGTGTGTGTGTTGGGGACAGCCAGGCCCCTTGGGTGGAGCTGAGGAGGACTGCCTAGAATGGGAGGAAGAGGTGGTTTTGGCAGAGCAGCACCCTGGGACCCTCATGGAACGGGTACCTGTGGAGCTAGGAAGATGGGCAGAGGTTGTTGGCATCTCTTTCAGATGCCCAAGATCTTGTGGGAGCCGGAGCATATCCCAAGAGCATGGAGAGCTTGTTCATAAACCTGGTCTGGTTAGTTTGGCTCTCTGGCTTTGACCAAAGACATCCTTAGTGCTTATCCCACACTCTGGCTCAGACGAATGGACAGGCCACTTTATTCTCATCCTGCTGGAGGCCTGCACAGCAAGGACCTGAGGCTCCCAGTGTCTGGGCAGGCCCCAGGTAATTATGTATTGCCCGTGGCCCTGCCTCTGCATGGGCTTATATACCTGCTCCCAGAGGCCAGGGCTGGGGCAGCAGTGGCAGGCTCTGTCTCCTTTACTTCCTGACTTGGTCGCTGGCAATGCTGGCAGCCCAACCTTCCTGGAGGAAGGAGAGCCAGCCACCAGGTCATCTGACAGGGATTTCTGTGTCTACAGAGATAGATTTTTTAAAAACATGCCCTGTTACACATCCCTCCTCCCCTAAACGTTTTGTAAACTTGGGTGCTAGGGAAATGACCCCAGTTGGGTTTGGACATGATTGTTTGTTCATTCATTTAACTTGTATTTATTGTCTGTGTGCCAGGTGCTATAATGGGCACAATGTGAATGAAACATTGGTGCATGAAACAGACATTCACAGTGAGGTAGTGAAGATAGGTAATAAATGTCAGACAAAAATGGGACATGTGCTAGAGAAGGAGAGGGTGAGAAAAGTCAGGGAACCAACTTGGACAGAATGATCAGGGACAGCCTCTCAGAGGAGACAACCTCAAGGCAGAGTCCTACAAGAGCCTTTAGAGAGGAGATAAGAACTTCTAGGCAGAACTTTGATCTACATGCAGCAGGAAGTCACTGCAGTGTTCCAGCCAGGAAAATAACACAGTTGGAGCCACGTCTGTACAAGATGGGCTGTCCCATATCTGGGCAGGGTGGGACTGGACCATAGACCTGGGACCAGGTGTAGATGCTTAGACCTAGGGCTGAGGAATTAGCCTAGGAGGCTGTCATGAATCCCATTGTAAGTGGTGGCAGCTTGGGCAGGCCCAGTGGCTACAGAGATGTGGACAAGGATAGAGATTTACAATCACTTTTGGGATAGAACTGATGGACTTTGGGTGGATTCGCTGTTGGGGAAGGAGAGGCAATGAGGGAGTCACAGAGGGCTCTGCTCCCCTCTGGCCTGGGCAGGTGGGCAAGCTTGTAGTGATGCTTTTCACTGACATGTGGGAAACTGAGGGAGGTCCTGGTTTTGCGGGGAAGGTAGCTATTTGGGCTATGTCAGGGAGCTGCCTGAGATACATCTAAGTTGGGGGGTGTGGAGTCAGCAATGGTATGTGTGGCCTGGAGTTGAGAAAAGGCTGGGCTGGTGGATATATTTGGGGACATCAGCCTGTTGGCAGTATTTGACCTGGGAGGCTGCCCTGTGCCTCCCAGCCTCTGTGGGGCCAGGTAGGCGATAGACAACCTGTGGCAGCAAAGGCTGCACAGAGGGTGTGGCCAGTGTGGCAGCGGTCAGGGAACAGAACAAGAGAGTCAGTGGGAGTGACAGCCTGGTACACTTGGAGGATCCTTGCAACTTTGTTCACCAAAGCAGCTTGGGGAAAGGGACAGAGTGTTGATGATGGAAATGGGAGCTCAGATGTCCCTGGAGTCTGGTGTTGGGGCTGAGGAATGAATAAATGAGGCCCTGGGTCACCAGCTGTGTCTTTGGTGGTCAAGGACAGGTTTAAAGAATCAGGAGTGAGAAGACCTGGAAAGGGGAGGGCTGTCACAGTGGTAGGGCAGGGGCACAGGGAAAATAGAGGGGAGTTTCCTTTGTGAGCTGGAGGGTGGTGGCCAGAAGGGGTGCTGGGCAGGATGTGCTTGCCTGGCTGCGGTTGGACTGGAGGTGGGGGTGGGCTGGCTGATGGTGTGGGCAGGAAGGAAGATACCAGTGCCCTAGGCCTGCTTAGTGTGCCACCTCTGGGGAGTCCTCCCCCATTTCACTCAAGGAAGGCCTCTCCAGTCCTGTCGGTGCCATCCTCAGCCTCATGGGCCCATCTGGAGGGGCACCCCTGGGAAGAGACTTCTTGGGTTCCAGACCTCAGAACAGGACGTGTAGCATGTGGTGTGGTGGCGAGCAACTCAGCCACCAAAGCCTTTTCCTGGCTTCAGGGGTTTATTTTTAGACACCTTTGTCCAAATTTCCCGGCCCCTGACAGTTTCACAAGTTGCCTGGTTTTGACGTCACCTCTTTGATGAAAGCCCTTCCTCCTTCCTCCCCGCTCCCATGGGAGCCTGTCAGCTGTGCTCCTAGAGTGGGGGTTGAGGCAAGAAAGCCAGGGATGTGGGGGAGAGCAAGGGGCTTCTCCCCTGTGAGGCATGCTTGTGTGGGCTTGGCCATCAGCAGGGAAAGTAAGATAGAGACCAGCTGCCCACAGAAGAGGCATGGCCCAAGGTCCTGGGCTTGTATTGGCAGCAGGATGTGGGGGTTGCCTCTACTCCTGTGTTTAGGCTGACCTTGCGTCTTGGGGAACAAAGCCAGGGGAGAGATGAGGAAGGGGCTAGCTCTGTTTGCTGGTCACAGCCTGCAGTGGACAGGGGTGGCCCTGTGCCTCTCTCAGCCCAGGAGACAGCAAGGAGAGAATATAAGGTTCCCTTCCATCCCTGCCTTCATCTACCCTGCCCTGGGGTCAGAGAAAGGAGATTACTAATGAGACTGAGTGCTTCTGACTGTAGCACCAACAGCTGACTGCCTTTAGCTGTGTGTGTGTGCATGTGTGTACACCCTTCTTTTTTCTCTCTGGATCTGGGACTGCTGTGAAGGTTCTTCAAATGGAATGACAGCAGCCATCAGCTTTCTGTTTTGGCAGGGGTGAGGGAGGCCAGGAGCCCTGCTGCCAGGAGTTGCGGGGGGAGGATGTGTCAGGCTCACCAGCCTCTCTAGAGGCTGGGTGAGGGGCAGGGGTGAATGGATCTTAGCTTTGGGTTTGGGAAGTGGAGAGCAGCTGCTGTCCTGGGAGTTGCAGATGTGCCTGAGCCTGGGACCAGATTGGTCTCATGGGACAGAGGGACCTGAGACCAACAAACCTGAAGTTCACAGCGAGAGGCCCAAGGAGAAGCACTTGTCAGGACTCTCGGGATTCTGGAAGGGATGGCTGATCTCAGCTTTCCTGATTTGCATGGCAGCCTCTGGCTCTCTGGCTAGCCTTCCCCAGCTTGGCAGCCTGGCAAACTGCTATAGGAGCTGGAACTCTGCCTTTCTCCATATAAACTGCTAAGGGCCCCCAGGCTGAACACTCATTCCCCAGGAATCCATGGGTACCGTGTGACCATCACTCCATATGGAAGATGCCTCAGCTTTATCAGGCCGCTCCCCTGGAGTCCAAGGAGGTGGCCTCTAGTACAGGAGGAGACCACTCCCCAAGTCCCAGGAAGGGGTGTCTTCTGGAAGCTGCAGGATGGAACAGAACTTGTTTGAAATTGCAAACCTGCAGAGGAGAGATGGGGCCCAGATGTGAGCCCAGAGCAATGGGCAGAGGCCCCCAAATTCACCACAGTCTTAATGAGTGTCCAGGGAAGGCTTCGGACACATGGAACAGACCAGGACTGAGGGATGGGCCTGGGAATTCCATGTGTGGGATTGTGTGTGTAAGGTCTCTAGTGCAGTTTGCTCATATCTGTCTGTAGCACTTGGTGGGAAAGGCCATTGAGAGTGCTCCACTGGCATAGCCAAGCCCCCATACCTGACTTCTCTCCCAGACCCGTCCAAAATCCTTTTCATAAGTGCCCTTCCCCGTCGTCTCTGATTTCAGGGAGTTTTTAGGGGAGGGTCTTTGTAAAATGGTTTGATCTTCTTCTCCCAAGTTCAGGGTGTTACAGGGCATTGTTCATGTAGTGGCTGATTGGCTGGGGAGTGCAGGTGGCCCTGGAGGTCAGACTAATGTCTGACCATCCCCCATCAAATTGGAGAAAAGTGTGTGGGGAGGGGTCACCGAGGGGATGTAGTAAGCCTCTGAGGGGAACCTTGGTGGCTGAATTCTGGGACAGCTGGGTTGACTGGGACTGTCTTACCAGGGGCTTAAAGGGGATAAGGCCAGGTGTGGTGGCTCATGCCTGTAATCCCAACACTTTGGGAACCTGAGGCGGGAGGATCACTTGAGCCCAGGAGTTCAAGACCAGCCTGGGCAACATAAGTGAGACCCTGCCTCTAAAAAACAAAAAACAGAAAAAAAAAAAAATTAGCCAGGCACTTATAGTCCCAGCTACTCAGGAGGCTGAGGTGGGAGGATCGCTTGAGCCTGGGAGGTCAAGGCTGCAGTGAGCCATGATTATGCCACTGTACTCTATCCTGGGTGACAGAGTGAGACTCTGCTCAAAAATAAATAAATAAATGAAGGGGACATGGTGGCTCACACCTGTAATCCTAGCACTTTGGGAGGCTGAGGCAGGTGGATTACTCCAGCTCAGGAGTTTGAGACCAGCCTGGGCAACATGGTGAAACCTCGTCTCTACAGAAAAAAAATACAAAAAAAATTAGCTGGGCATGGTGGCATGGACCTGTGGTCTCAGCTAGTCGGGAGGCTGAGACAGGAGAATTGCTTGAGCTCAGGAGGCAGAGGCTGCAATGAGGCAAGATCACGCTATCGCACATCAGCTTGGGTAACAGGAGTGAAACCCATCTCAAAAAAATGAAAGTAAAAACATTTAAAAAAAAAAAAGAAGAAGGAAGGAAGGAAGGAAAAGGAAGGAAGTAAAGTAAGGAAGTAAGGCAAGGACCCCAGACCATAGTTCTCAGACTGCTCTGACTGTGCTGAGGTGCCCTGTGGCTATTAGCCTAGGGTGGAGGCTGTACTCAGACCCTTACCTGCTTCACCTGAAGTAGTTCTGCCTGTGCGTTTTACAACCCAGGTGTCTTGAGCTTTTGTTTGGAAGGGAGCTTCTGAGGCTCAACTGGTTTGAAAACCTGTCCTAAGAGAGGTGCAATACTGGGCAGATGCCACCTCCAGTCCCGCCCACTGCATGTCTGTTCTCGATCCTGAGGATGCTGTAACTGCAGTGTGAGTGGATCTGGGAGGCACCAGGGCCCAGCCCTTGTGCAGGTAGGGCAGGGGCTCCAAAGAGACGCACTTGTCTTGAGGGGAGTTTGACTGATTGGAAGCTGGACCCAGAGGGACCCTGGGGAGCTGCAGGTTGGAGTTCTCCTGGGGTGGTGGTGACTGAACTCCTGAGTGGTGATAGCATTATGGGGCAGCCATCTTAGAACTAAGGCCTATGGGCCCCAGCAGGGTGCCTGTGGAAGTGGGTCAGCCTGTTGAGCCGTGGCTGTGAGGAAGCTCGAAATAGCCTGGCCACAGCCTGTGTTCTGTCCAGTGGGAACAGAACCCCTTGTGTTTGTTTCCCCTTAGTCTGCCTCAGTGACCCTGAGGGAGTCAGTGGGTGGGTCTGAGTCCACGCTGGGGTCAAAACACCAGTGCAGAGCAACAAGGCCATGGCAGGGAAAATACTGGTGAGGACGCCACGCACGGTGGCTCACGCCTGTAATCCCAACACTTTGGGAGGCTGAGGTGGCTGGATCACCTGAGGTCAGGAGTTTGAGACCAGTCTGGCCAACACGGTGAAACCCCATCTTTACTAAAAGTACAAAAATCAGCTGGACTTGGTGGCACACGCCTGTAATCTCAGCTACTCAGGAGGCTGAGGCACGAGAATTGCTGGAACCCGGGAGGCAAAGGTTACAGTGAGCTGAGATCACAACACTGCCCAGTGAGCTGAGATCATAACACTGCCCTTCAGCGTGGGTGACAGAGCAAGACTCCATCTCAAAAAAAAAAAAAAGCAGGTGAGGAAGCCCTAACAGGAATGTGAAATCTGCGGTCATTTCCCTCTTCCTGACTGTCACCTTTGCCAAGCTAACGTGGGAGGCTTCCAAACTTTATTTTTAACAAGGGAGGCCCTCTTGGCATCTCAGCTCAGTCACTTATTCAGCAGTTATTTACTGAGGTCTCTTGTGTGTGTCATTGTTCTGTGCATGGAGGAACCAGCTAGGAGGCATGATAGAGTCCTAATCAAAGCCAGCATCCTCATTGTTTTACAGATGGGGAGGCTGAGGCCTAGGGAAGGAAGGTGCCCCAAGGTCAAGGGATGGAGCAGTGGCTGAGTCCAGACTGGGTCCCTTAGGCTGAGGATCGTTCTAATGGCTACATGCCTTTTGCCACTCTGTCCTATACATAAGTGGGGCTGGAACCAAGAGGCCGAGGACTTGTCGTCCTCGGTGCCCTTGGGCACCATCACGAGCATATCCCAAATCCACTTGATCTTCTTTCTCCAACCCTAGTAGTCACAGTTGGGGGCTGAGGCTTCAGGTCTAGGAGACTGCTGGGAGAGCCGAGTCTAAGCATAAGAAGAGGCTGTGTACCTGCTTGCCCAGCAGGCACTCACTAGTGCTCTGGGCACAGGAAGCAGCTGCTGCAGGCACCTTATCGGGCCTCATGTCCACACCCTCAGTGAGGCAGAGGCGGTTCTATTCCCAGGCTTCCCTCCCTGGATCTCAAGGGCTGGTTCACCTGCTGGTGCTGCCACCTGCTAAGTGGCCTGTTCTGGCACAGGGAGGAGGGCACTTTTGACAGCATCAGGACCTGGAGCTGAGTGACAATCCTCCAGCACTCTTTCCTCCTCCATCTCCTCCAGCCACAGAGCCTAGCCATGACTGGGGGTGGGGAGGGGAGGGATAGATTCGCTGGTAAAGGCAAAACAACCCTTGTAGGGTGGTGGTATTTGGGTTGCACCTATAAGGTGGGCAGTGTTCCCCAGGTGGCAAGGCATGTCAGGCAGAGGTACTGGCTTGGTGGCAGTCATGGCTTGTGTGTCCAGTGAGACTGGAGTACAGGAGAGGAGCGAGTTTGGGCCTAAGAGATTAGGCTGGGTCCTGCAGGCACTAGGGAGACACTGATGGTGTCTGAGCAGATGAGTGACAGTATCCAGGCTGGGATTCAGATCAAGTCTCTTGAGTACCTGGGAGATAAGGAGGAAGAGCCAGAGGCCACAGCTAAATTCTGCAAAAGGATAATGCAAGTTAGCAGAAAGTAGCAGTGACTTTTCATTCCCAGATGTCCCCAAGCCAAGAGGCGATCTTCCCACCACATCAGGGCTTGGCTTCCCTGGCCCCCTTAGGGAGCTACCCTTGGGTGTTGAGGTGTTGAGGGCCAGGCCTCTCCCTTTTGTTGGCCTAGGCACTGGAACCTGCTCCTTAGCCTCTCTGGCTTTACCCCACCTCCCTCCCTTCCCCCAGGAATGAAAGCACAAAGCCAGCCTTTGCTGGGGCGGCGTGGGAGCCACCACTCTCAAAATACCAGCTCGGATATTGTAGCTTGGCAGCCCTGCAGGACCCTGGGGGCTGAAGCTTGTCTGGATGGTGCTGTGGGGTTGGGCTGTCACCAATCCAGAGGGAGCCTTCTTCCCCAGGCAGATGGAATTTACTTATCAAGGAAGAATTCTGTTGCTCTTCTCCAGGAAGCTCAAGATTGGAATTAGGGAGAGGAAAGAGATTCCAAGGAAAGAACTTGCAGTGCACCCCCTCTCCCCCAAGCAGTACAACTTCTCCTTCAGCTGAGCCCTCAGATGAGGAGAGGCTAGCTGTCTAGTTATGCAGGTGGGAAGGAAAGGACTTCCCTGAGGAGTGGAGCAGAGGTCAGAGGTACCAGTTGGAGATGAGAAATTCAGGGCCTTTTCCTCTCCCTCTCTTCTGTCCCCTGTCTCCTCTGCATCCCCACTTGCCCACTTGTCCTTCCCCTCTGGCAATTCCTGACTCCTCTGGCTCTCAGGTGCTTGGCTTCACAGCTCCATCTGTATGAGCAGCCTTCCTGCTGCTGGATAATCATCAGCAACCAGTTTGTCAGCTTGTGAGCAGGACAGGGCTCAAGGTCCTTGACTACACAGACAAGCTGCTAAGAGTGCTGGATCTTGGAGAGGGGGTGGGCTGTGGAGCCTGTGATGGTAGGGCCATCATCTGGAAGGCTGTAGCTCTCCTCCCAGATTTGCAAGGGAGAGCAATGGGATCTCAGGGCTGACTCACCCAGTGCTCTAACTGAGCTCTCCTTGGGGTACTCACTCCCGTACTCTCCAATGCTCTGGTCCGGCCACACAAGGGCCCAGGCCCGAGAAGGCCAGAGCAGGGCTGAGCCAGGGTTGTATCTTGGCCCTCTGGGCCTAGAGAAAGGTTAAGACGGGGTATGGATGCAGGATTAGGGGCCTCCCAGTCCGTCTGGGCACTAAGGTGCTTCAGAGCCTATGTCCCATGTGCCTGCTTAGAAGGAAACATTATTTCCCCACCCCTCAATACCCCAGCCTGCCCTGGTGCTTGACTGCTGCCTAGGCCCTCCTCCACGGGCTGCCCAGGAAGCCAGGGTCTGCGTCGTGCCAGGGAGATGAACAGAGGTGTAAATTGTGTGGCAAGCTGCCGGCTCTGAGGTGAAAATGAAAAGTCTTCAGGCAGTGGCAGCAGCAGGCGCAGCAGGCTGGGGTGCCAGGCATAGCACACCGTCTCCCGCCCCACTCTCCCTCACACCTTCCCCCTTCTGCAGTCTTCCCCAGGTTCCCGCCCAGGCCTGGACCTGCCTGCCTGGCTCCTCTGCCATTCCCTGCCTTTCAACACGGGGCTCCCAGACTGGCCCTGGGTTCATCCTAACCCCAAGAGGGCTGTTATATCTCGTTTCCATTATGTTTTCTTTTTTTTTTTTTTTTTGAGATAGAGTCGCATTCTGTCACACAGGTTGGAGTGTGGTGGCACTATCTTGGCTCACTGCAACCTCTGCCTCCCGGGTTCAAGCAATTCTCCTGCCTCAGCCTCCCGAGTAGCTGGGACTACAAGCATCCACCACCATGCCCGGCTAATTTTTATATTTTTAGTAGAGACAGCGTTTCACCATGTTGGCCAGACTGGTCTCAAACTCCTGACCCCAGGTGATCCGCCCGCCTCGGCCTCCCAAAGTGCTGGGATTACAGGTGTGAGCCACCATGCCCGGCCTCCATTATGTTTTCTAATTGGCTGATCTGCTGCACAGAAAAATGGGCTGTACTTGAGTTACCTTTGTGACTTAATGTTCGTAGTAGTCCCTCCATTGATTCTTTTTGGGTTTTCTGAGTATACAGTTTTCTTATCTTCACATAATGATGTTTTTATTCATCGTTTCCAGTTCCTCACTTCTTTTGAGATCATCTATTCTAATCTCTTCCTTTCTTTCCCTTTCCTTCCTTTCCTTCCGTCCCTTCCTTTCCTTTCTTCCCTCCCTCCCTCCCTCCCTCCCTTCCTTCCTTCCGTCTTCTTTTTTTTTCTTTTTCTTTTTCTTTTTTGAGAGAGTTTTGCTCTGTTGCCCAAGCTGGAGTGCAGTGGTACGATCTCAGCTCACTGCACCTCTGTTTCCCGCATTCAAGCAGTTCTCCTGCATCAGCCTCCCAAGTAGCTGGGATTACAGGCACCTGCCACCACACCTGGCTAATTGTTGTATTTTTAGTAGAGTTAAGGTTTCACCATGTTAGCCAGGCTGGTCTGAAACTCCTGACCTCAAGTAATCCACCCGCCTTGGCCTCCCAAAGTGCTAGGATTACAGGCGTGAGCCACCACGCCTAGCCAAAGAGGGAAAGAGGGAGGGAGCGATAGGCCAAAAGCCTACAGCGCCTGGTGTTCCCAGACAGTCTCCCATCCAAGTACTAACTAGACCCGATCCTGCTTAGCTTCTGAGATCAGACAAGATCAGGCGCATTCAGGGTGGTATGGCTGTAGACCCTTTATTTCATACTTGGGCAAATTGAGGGCCAGAGGGAAGCTACCCATTTGTCTAGCCAAGCCAATGCCCTAGGCTCCTGCCTGGGGTGCTCTCTGCCATGTCCTACTTCCTCTCTCTCCCCTCCCTGGCAATCCTGTCTTACTCCCTATCTCCTTTGCCTGCCATTTTCAGAGCTTTGGGCTCTCCTGGTGTGAGAGTAGAGTAGAGAGAGGGGAAGTGCTCACCAGCCCTTCTGCAGGCTCTCCCTGTTGGTGTGGCAAGGCCCCAGAGCACCAACAGACAGGTCTAGCTTCTGGGCCAGAGGCTTTGAGGCAGCCTGGTGGGGGTGAGAGGAAAGTTTCTGGGCAGAATAATAACCTGCTACCTTCTAGCTGCAGCCTCTTGCTATACCTCCCCAAAGCATTCACATGCCATGAAGACCAGCTGCCTGAGGGGCCTCCAGGGTCTGAGCCCCCACTTGCAGGGACTGCTGTGTGCAGGCAGGTACATGTCGGTGTCTGTAATTAAAAACGAACATGCATCACTTCACCCAGCAAGGAGACGCCACCACATCGGGTGGGATGCAACAGCTGCTTTCTGGCTGTGCAGCTGCTGGGTGTCCAGCCTGGCACAGAAGGATAGATAGGATTGGGTAGCTCAGGGTAAACAGTAAGGCAAGGCCCAGGGCCCCTCAGCCAGACCTCATGCCTTTCTGGGCCTAGAGCTTAGGTAGGAAATGTGACCCAGTCCTTGGCCCACACGTTGCCTCCTCCTTTTGGGCATTTGCAGCCACCTAATTCTAAGCAAACCTCCAGCCTCTGGGTAGCCTGGGAGTGGGACCCATCATCAGCCTCCATCCTGGGCCTGACCTCTTCTGTCTTCGATTTGCTCCCAACCCCTAGATGAAGCCAGGGCACAGGGTGATGTCCTGAGTACAAAGCACTAAATGAGGATAGTTCAGGTCCTCTCTCATCTCTTTTCTTCCTCTCCCATAATTCAGAAAGACCTGCTGGGGAGGCACTGTGGGTCCTGTGGGGAAACCTTGGCCTGGTGTATCAGTCTTGCCCTGTTGTGGGAGCCCTTAGCTGAATGGGCTAAATGCCTGCACCCTACCCAGGAGACGAACTGAGGCTGAGGTGAGTTGGGAGTGTGTGGCGTGTCCCCAAGGTAGCCGAGGCAGTGGCACTGTGGCAGCCTGTGTGAGGTGGGTGAGCTGCTCCTTCCCTTTTTTACCAGCTCTCCTGAGTGGGTGAGCAGATGTTGGTGCAGGGTGGGGTGGTGGTGGGGAAGTGCTGGTGTTTGGGGTCTCTTAGAAATTCCTGCATCATGGGTGGTGTCACAAGTCCCCATCTTGTTTCTGCATGTGGAAGACCCAGGTGGGAGGGAAGGCCCAGAGGTGTGTCTGAGGGACCGGAACTCTGAATCCAGTTTCTGGCAGTCATTGGCGGCACCTTGGCATGATTCACTGACTTTTGCCTGTTAGGTGGAGAGGAATGTGAACATCTGCAACTTTCCCACCTTGGAAAGAGGCTTTATGGCCTCCTTGGGTCTGTGTGTGGGAGTGAGCTGCTCTGGGCTGTGGGTTTGTCAGATGGCCAGTGGTGTCAGTGGCAGAGCATGTTCTCATGTCCTGGCAATGCTTCCACACACTTCTGGCTGTCTGGGCTGTGGAAGGGGGTGTGCCAGGGGTAGGAGGACCCCAGGCCCACCCAGGCTCTTCACCAGAGGGGCCAGCCCAGTGTGACCTTGAGCTAGTGTCCTTGGCCGTTGGCAGTCTGCTCTCCAAGGGCTCCCTGGGGCTAGCTGAGGGAGAGGCAGCTGGCCTCGCCTTCCTCCAATGATTTTCCAATATTTACTGGCTCATTGACATATTGCCCGGGCCATGGCTCCTACCGCGCAGCAAGGACCTGAGAGCCAGCCCATGGTCACCCTCTCTTCCCTCTGAGGTTGCACCTGACTGGGAGGGAAAGGGCTTGTCCTCTCTGCCTGGTCACTCAGGGACAGAGCATATAGCTCATCCTGCCCCTCACCCTCTATCCCCAGCCCCCACTAGACTCGTTTTTGCTCAGTGGGCAGAGCATGGAAGGGAGAGCAGTCTCCCAGGAAGGGCCAGGGGCAACTACAAGCCCCTTCTCTGCCTGTGGGCCTGGCTTATAAGTTTGCTCCTTTGCCTTTTTCCTGCCCCTTCTCTACCCAAGTCTGAATTTTGGTAGGACCTGGTGTTATAATGATTTGGGGCTGAACAGTCAATGGCACTTTAATTAGCTCCATGCCTCCCTCCAGTAGGGAGGACCAGGGCCCCCAGGTAACAGTGGGTAGGACCAGGCTAGTTTTGGGCCTGAGGCTGCCCCTCCAGGGGTCTGGGAACAGGCTGTAGGACCTGGTGCTCCCTGTGTGGGATGCTGTGAGGAGGGAGAGCTGGGCAGAGAAGGAAGGGCTGTGTGGCAGGGCCACGGTTTTCTCTCCATCCGCTGTCTCCCTTGTTCCTCTATTCTCCCCGATGGCTTTGAGATGAAGGCGATGGCAAGGATGGAGGATGCAGTTTCCATGGCAACGGGGCTGTCCACAGCCAGGCAACTTCAGAGCCGGGCTCTCCGGAGGAGGCAGATGCGCAGAACAGCCGCAGACTGCCTCCCGCCTGCCAACAAGGGGGCTGGCAGAGCAGGTGGCACCGGGTGGCAGCCTGGTGCTGCCCAGCCTAGGGGAGAGGGTGGAAAGAGCAGTACTCCCTCTTATCATCTTGTTACTGCCAAGTTCCTCCAGAAGGGAAGCTAGGGAGGTGGCTTGAGTGTTGAGAGGGGTTGGGGTAGGGTCCTTGTTGTCCCTGGAATCTCTGGGTGGACACAGGCTCTGGCCTCTGGGATCTTCCCCAAAAGCCAAATGTCTGCTGCTCTTGTGATGGCCACTCAGCTGCTACCCTTTGGACCCTTTGTCCAGAGTGTGAGGATGTTGGTGAAGGCCATGCCCTGACTAAATTCAGGGATCCTTTTCTTCCATCTAGCTACTGGGGAAGGACCTGGATCTTCAGGGGCCTCCCTGCCCCTGGCCTCAGTGACCTGGCCCAGTTTCCTGAGTGGGGCTCAGGTTTGGCAGATGCCTGCCTCTAAGTGCTGGCATTGGAGGGGCCCCAGAGCCTGACAGCTCCTGCTTCCTGACACTGTGATCTTGTTTAGCATCCTCCTGGAGACCAAGGCTGGAGTGGGTATGTGGGTGGGTAGAGAAGCAAAGACAGCCATCTGTGTGTTTAGAAATGGGAGGTGTCAGGGGCATGGACTCTTGGGATGGAGGAAGCCCCAAGGGCACCCAGGTTGGCAAAGAAGATTTGAATCCAACTATTAAAAAATAATGACTTTCCTTCACTGACCTTGGAAGCATCAGGGTTGGGGTGTTCTACTTTGCCGTTGAGCACATGGAGACTTAGGATGAAAGGCTTTGCCTGGATCACCCGTGGAGTCAGAGGCTGAGCCACAACCAGACCTGGGCCAGGCCATCCACCTCCCACGTGGCCTCCTAGATGCACCCTTCCTCCAGCTGGCTGCTGAGGGTACTAGCTAGATAAACCTTTCAGGCTCACTCCCCTTTCCCTTTATCATCCATGGGCTTGCTTTTAACTGTTCTTTGCTTGCTTGCTTTAGTTGAACGAGGTTCCTCAACCCTAGGGTTGGCCAGGCAGGCGGACAAGTGGAGTCCTGGAATGGCTTCTCCTCGCCAGGCAGTAAGTTTCTCATTACTGCTAAGTGGAAGGCTCATTTCAGAGCTCATGGTGAGAGCGGGGCGAGTGCTATAAATAGTCATGTTGTGAAGGTTGGCGGGTAAGCAGTGACAGGGCAGGGGCCTTGCAGTCATCTTAGTGGGTATTTGTGCTCCGTCGCAGGAAAGGTTGGAGGGCAGACCGTGAGTGAGAAGCACTTGACCCCCTGTTCTGGCTGTCACTGCCCGCCTCAGGGTGGCTCTGGCATGTCTGTGCCCCTCCATAAACATCAGAGCATTGGATTCTGTGTCTAGGCAGAGGGAGGTGGAGTGCCTTTTGGAACTTGGGGCCCAAAAGGTGGTACATCAGCCCATTGCGTAATGTCCTGTGCTAGATCTACTTGTCTTACCTGCCCTTCCAGTCCAGGGTCTCCCTCCTCCCCATCAGCTAAAACCCTGGGTTTATACGTGAGGAGGTATGGGAACCACACCTGATAGTCTCAGAGGTTGATATAGATCTGAACTAGCAGGGGAATTAATGGGAGTGGAAGTGGTATTTAACTGGCCTTGATCCTTGTTCAGGGTCTATAGTAGCATGTCCGCAAGAGCAAGGGCTGGAGGCCTAAGGACTGAGGGTACTGGTCTTCTGATATCTATGGGTCAGTCAGCGTTGTCCAGCGTGGAGAGGAGGTCAGGGCCAGGGGGTCCTGGGATGGAAAGTCTGGCAGGTGAGACTTTGGCTTGGGCACATGGGGTCCCTATCCTGGGGTGGTCCAGGGGTGCCAAGCTTTATGGCTCTGTGAGACCAGTGCCTTCTGGAACAGATTTCTGGTCTCAGATATACACATAAGAGAGCAGTGCCAGGCTCCTGGGTTCTTTTACCGCTTGCCCTAGGGTGTTGTCCTCGGTCTTCAGACTATTGCACTCTGGACTATGGGGCCCTGCTGTTAGGGTGATCTATGTGTGCCTCCCTCAGCAGGGCTTTGGAACTTGGAAGAGGTTGAGAGGCAGAACCAGCCCCTGGGACGGAATAGGTAATAGACAGTTCTGGGGGCCACCCAGGGACAAGTGAGTCAGGGGCCCTGTAGGGCTCATTTTACCTTTTGCCACTCTCTGACTAGGCACGGAAGCTGTGTGCCTATCCTCGGCTGGAGATCTACCAGGAAGACCAGATCCATTTCATGTGCCCACTGGCACGGCAGGGAGACTTCTATGTGCCTGAGGTGAAGGAGACAGAGCGGAAATGGCGGGGGCTTGTGGAGGCCAGTGATACCCAGGTGGATGGCACAGGTACAGAAGGTGGGGTATGAGGATGGGGCCCTCCTGGAGCTCCTCTCTTCTGGACTCCAGGGGCTTGGTTGAGGAGGCTCCTCCCTCTCTGGGTTGGCACTGTGGGTGTCAGGCTATGCTTGGCAGAGGGAGGAAGGAGACCCACCTACCCGAGGACCCACATGTGGAGTTGCCTATTCCCAGACACATGGATCTACATAGATCTGGATTCACACACATTACCTCCTGGCAACACAGATACAAAGACCCTGCCTGGATTCCCTCCAGATGCAGCAGGAGTACCCTTGGAAACAAAGATCACAGACAACTTGATGTTCATGGGAGGGGGCTGAGGCTGCTCAGGAAAGGAGTCCCTTGGGTGGGGCTCAGCAGGAAGTAAGATTGGCATAGATCTGGAAGGTAAGGAAGGGAGCAAAGTGTTCTCCTGTCCCTCAGTACGGGCCCCACCCAGAGCCAGCTGCTTTCTCCCTGCCAGGGAACAACCAGGGAGCATGCAGAGGGGAGCCAGGAGATCCGTCCCCTGCGCCATCCTCCAGGGCCAGTCCACACTCCTGCTGGCAGCCTCAAGGCCCCAGGTCCAGGCTGGAAGGCTGCTTGCCTGCCCACCTCTCTGCAATGATCTCTGTGACCCCGGGCTGTCTCAGGCACAAGGGGATCTGCTGGGTTACATCCCAGATGGTCCCAGGGGGCCTTATCCTTGGCCAACCTGGTGGAATTTGTGACTTCTAGGAGTGGTACAGGGCTGTGGGGAGAGGAACTGTCCCTCCTCCCCTCCTTCTTTAACAGATGATCTGCCCATCCAGTCAACAGCTAAGGTCACCCTAGGGAGATGTGTGTCAGCTAGGGCTGGACAGGAGGGTACTGGGAGCAGTCTCTACTCCCTAGGGGCCTGTGTCCAACACAGTTAACTTCATCTGCCACTTAATTACCTCCATGGGGTACAGCTCCCTTCTGCCTGGTAGTGCCCAGCAGACACTCTTCAGTTCCCCTACTGTGGGCACAGGACATGGCAGAAGGTCAGCAGGCACAGGCAGCCTCCAGGGCAGGAAGACAGAGTGCCTTCACTTTCCTGTGACCTCCCTCTGCTGCCAGCCTCCCCCTCCTTGACCCACCCACCCAGCTTCCTTCCCTTCCAAACACTACCTGCCAGGGGCGTTGAAGGACTGCTTGGCACCCGCTACAGCTGGCTGCAGCAGCGGCTCCCACATTCCCCAGCTCCTCAGCCTGTTTTCCTCCCCTCCAGCCCGCCCACCCACTCCCTGGTGTTGGGACCAAGGGGTCTGCCCGCCTCTCACAGGGCCTGTCCTGACACCCCAGAGGGACTCGGTGTTTGCCTGCCAGGTGCATGCCACTGACACAGCAGTTGGTGGTGAGTGCATGCAGGGTGTCTGACTGCCCAAGGCTTGGCCTGTCCCTGCCCACCTCCCTGCTGTGGCCCCAGCTTGGGCTGAGAGGTGAAAGGGGGTGATTAGCTGCCTTGTGCCTGTTACTACATTGATGTATTATTTAGCTCCAGAGAGGCGATGAATATTTGATCATCTTGCACTGGCTGTGGGCAGAGTGGGAGGGAGGGATTGGGGTGAAGGGGGTGGGCTTCAAATCCCCTGCCTCAGCAGCCCTGGGGATTTAGGTAGGGCCCTGCCTTGCCTGGTATCTTCTCCCCAGGGATGCAGGCATGGGACTCTTGGACCTCCTCCTGTGTAGATCTCAGTGGGGCTATAGGGATGCTACTTCCCTGTATTGCTTTTTTTTTTTTTTTTTTTTCTTCTTCTGAGGCAAGGTCTGACCCTATCGCCCATGCTGGAGTGGTGCAGTGGCAAGATCTCAGCTCACTGCAACCTCTGCCTCCTGGGCTTAAGCTGTCCTCCCATCTCAACCTTCTAAGTATCTGGGACGACAGGTGTGCACCACCACGCCTGGCTAATTTTTGTATTTTTTATAGAGATGGTGTTTTGCCATATTGCCCAGGCTGGCCTTGAACTTGTTAGCTCAAGTGATCCTGCCTCAGCCTCCCAAAGTGTTGGGATTCTAGGCATGAGCCACCATGCCTAGCTGGATTCCTTTTTTTTTTTTTTTTGGAGTTTTCCTTTTTTGCACAGGCTGGAGTGAAGTGGCATGATCTTGGCTCACTGCAGCCTCCGTCTCCTGGGTTCAAGCGATTCTCCTGCCTCAGCTTCCCGAGTAACTGGGATTACAGGTGCCTGCCACCATGCCTGGCTAATTTTTGTATTTTTAGTAGAGATGGGATTTTGCCATATTGGCCAGGCTGGTCTGGAACTCCTGACCTCATGTGATCCCCCTACCTCAGCCTCCCAAAGTGCTGGGATTACAGGCGTTAGCCACTGTGCCTGGCCTCCAGCTGAATTCCTTTGCTTGAAGTGTATATATGTCCCCAGGGGCTGTCTTCGTCTCAGCAGGCTGTCCTGGCCTGAAGGTGGCACCCCTAGGCTCCTTCCTCTGAACACTCCTAGCCTAGGAATTGGGTGGTAGGAGGTAGCATGCTGGGAAGCAGGCATATTCCTATACCTGGGGTCCCAAGAGAGCCATTGAGTGGGTGGGCAGACAGAACATATAGTTTAATAGGGCCAGGGAGAAACTGTCTCCCTCCTTTGCTCTTTTCAGGCCTGCAGCCCCTAGGGCACTGATCATTATTTAAGGAGCAGTGAGGGCCTGGCATCCTGTCCCCTGGTCAGAAGAAACTACCCAAAACTCATTCCCCCACTTCTCCCCTACCGCCTCATTCACAGGCCCCTGTCCTGGGAGCCACACCTGGGGCCTCAGCAGGAGGGGAGCCCTGAGCCAGCAGCCTGGGCTTCTAGGACTTACCTCACCTCTGCCAGTAGCACCCAGAGGGCATATTCTGGGGGCTGAGTGGGTGGTAGGGGTAGGGAGAGACCCCAAATTCCCCCACCTCCTAATTCTCCCACCCCTAACCTAGGCCCCAGCTGAGGCTCAAGGAAAGCCCCAGGCTGAGTCCAGGTGCCAGGCAGACCCCAGCTGCACCTAGCTTGGCTCCAGCACCATGGAGACAGCGACTGGGGAAGCTGGCCCACCCCTCACCTGTGATGTTTGACAGCTGACCCTCTCCCCATCACACATGAAGGGTAGCAGATCCACTCTCTCCCAGTCTGGATTCCTGCACACAGCAGGCCTGAGCCCTGTGTTCCTCCTTGCCACGCCAGCCTGCATTCAGTGCCTCTGATCCAGGGAGATGAACCCAGGGGTTGTTCCTGGACAGGGCAGATGAAGGGGCTGCTTGTTTGGAGGATGTATTGGGGGTGGAAGGAGCAGGTTAGAAGGGGTTTGGGCCATCAGCCTGGCTCAGCACTGGTTTGGGGCACCCCAACCACCAGCAGAGTGCTCTCATCATCCGCTTTTGCTATCTTGTGGCTCAGGAAGCACCAGTCATTGGGGGTGGGGTGGGTAAGGGTTTCTCAGGGTCGGCCCAGGCATAGGGAGAGAAAGCCAACATGTTTTATCCCAGCACCCTCCTCCTTGCAGCTGGTTGAGTGTTTCTCAGGCCTTCTCCATCCTGCTCATACTTCAGCTCCCCCCTCAAGTGGGGACTTGGTGTGGGCCAGAGGCAGGGGCCTGCTGACTCCCTGGATGCTGCTCCTGGGAGCCCTGCATGGGGGAGGGCTGCAGAGGGGCCTCCTGCTGTATTCTGCAGTTCTCATGCCCTTGGGTGATGTTCTGTAGCTGGCCCTGGATACATCTCTCTCCAATCTTGAAATGGGGTTGGGGGAAGGTGGAGGGGACACTACTTGAGTCTCTTTGTTCTATCTCAGCTCCTCACCTCAGGGCTGAGTGGCCCTTAATAAATGTAGGGGGAAGGGCAGCAGGCTGTGTGGAAGTGCAGGGAGCTGAGGCTAATTCAGGGTGGGGAGAGGAGTGCACAGCTACCTCCTCCCTCCCTCCCCGCTCTTTCCCTCTGCCCTGTCTGTGCAGCCCCAGTCAGGGTAGAAGACAGAGGGCAGCTGGAGCGAGCCCCCTGAGCCCAGGAGGCTGCATTATTCATGAGTGCACTGTGTGCTGTGTTGCCTCTCCCTGGAGGAGAGGGTGGGGTGGTCCTGGCTAACCTGTGCTCCCTTTTCCTGGCCATAGGAGCTGACACAATGAGTGACACGAGTTCTGTAAGCTTGGAGGTGAGCCCTGGCAGCCGGGAGACTTCAGTTGCTACACTGTCACCTGGGGCAAGCAGCCGTGGCTGGGATGATGGTGACACCCGCAGCGAGCACAGCTACAGCGAGTCAGGCGCCAGCGGCTCCTCTTTTGAGGAGCTGGACCTGGAGGGTGAGGGACCCTTAGGGGAGTCACGGCTGGAACCTGAGACTGAGCCCCTGGGGACTACCAAGTGGCCTTGGGAGCCCAGTGCTCCTGAGAAGGGCAAGGAGTAACCCGTGACCTGCACCCTCCTGCAGTGCAGTTGCTGAGGAACTGAGCAGACTCTCCAGCCTTCTTCCTCCTTCCTTTGGGGGAGGAGGGGTTCCTGAGGGACCTGACTTCCCGTGCTCCAGGCCTCTTGCTACGCCTTCTCACTGCCCTTTAGGCTCCCAGGGCCAAAGGAGCCAGGGACTATTTTCTGCATCAGCACCCAGGACTGCCGCCCCTGTTGTGTCTTTTTTTCAGACTCACATCGGAGCTTCCAGGACCCACAATAAAGCCAATGATTTACTTGTTTCACCTGGATTTGGGTTGTGTATTTGTTTGTTAGTTCTGCCTTGGTTGGGGGTGGCGGGGAGTGGCTGTACAGATAGGCTGGGAGTGGGAAGGAGCCTCCCCTCCCCAGGACAAAGAACAGAGGGAACATGGCAGGTACCCTGGGGTCTGGGGAGGAGGGGTGTTAGAGATCCTCCACCTCCTACTCTGTGATCCCAGTGGCCAGCTGCTCCCCCACTGCAGTTGCCAGAGAGCGAGCAGAGCCTGGCTTGGGTGAGAGCTGAGCATGGAGTACCCTCCAGGGCTCAGGAGTGGGGAGCTCACAGCCTGTCTTCGTCTGCCTCCAAGGGATGCCTTTGTGTCTGTAGCTCTAGTGTGCCTGCACGCTGGTACTTCCCCAGTAGGCGAGGCTGCCCCACTGTGCCTACCAGTGTCTGTGTACCTGTGTGTGTGCATGTGCCCCCATGCTCATGCATTTGGCTCTGTATAACCACGGATGGGGCTGCTTGGGTAAAGCTGTGCCCAGGTGAGCATCAGGGTATGATTGTACCTGAGCGTGGCTGAGTCTGTGTGGATGGCTGTGTGCCTGTGTGTGTGTGTGTGTGTGTGTATTGCTGTGCTTTGTGTCTGTGTATGGTTGTATTATAGGAGCATGTGAGGCCATCTAACAGCATCTCTATGGGGTCTTTGTTCATATACAACTGTGTGTGGCTGTGTGTGCAACTGTGTGTGTGGTGATGTTCATGACATTCATGTATAAAGCTATGTGTTTTGCTGTGTCCACATATAAAAGCTATGGCTCTGTGCAGCCGTGTATCCATAATTATGGCGATGTATGTGTGGACATGTTTTGGTGTACAGCTATTTGTGGCATGTCTGTGTGAGCAGCTGTATATATGTGGCTGTGTCCACATGTGCAGCCGTGTGTAGACATGGTCACATGTTCTTAGGGGCAGGGGTGTGCCCATGTGTATTATTGCTGTCTACAAGTATAGTTGTGTGTGGTTGCATGTTTACATGTACTGTGTATGTGGCCATGTCCACATGTACAACTGTGTGTAAGGCTAGGTGTATGTCCTCATCTGTGTGCACACAGCTGGGAGTAGTGGCTGCCTAGCTGTGTGTAACTGTGTGTCCATGAGCTGTGACTGTGCAGCTTGTTTGCTGCAGGCCACATCATGGGCTTTTCTGGCTGGTGCTGTACATAGCCATATCTGTGTTTACAGCCCTGTGCCTTTTGTGAGGCTGACTTGTAGAGCTGGTTGGGAGTGTGGCTAGAAGGAGTGTGTGACTCCTCACCTCAGCACCCTCCTGCTGTCAACAGAGGCCTGGCCCATTGCTCACCTACCCCAGGGAGCGGTTGCTCTTCGACAGCCAGAGAGGGTGAGAGCAGCCGGTGGCAGAGTTGGAGGTAGAAGACAGCATGTCTGTCTCCCACTGCCACCTTGTCTCCTGTTAGTGATGGGGCTTGTGTTTGTTTGGGTTTGATGTGTCTGTTTTGTTTCAAAGCTGTGTTCTTTCCACAGCAGCAGGGCATCGGGTTTCTGTGTCCAGGGAAAAAGCTCGTCCTTGGTGATCACCCCCGCCCCCCTACGAACTGCCACATGCACAAGTGGGTGTATGTGTCTGAGGGGTCTGGGCTTGGCATGTTCATTAGCATGTATCTGAGCTGGGCTTGCTTCCACTGACACTTGTGGAAGAAAGGGCAGTGTCAGGGGAATGTGTGTAGGGGATGCCATGCCCCTTGGCACTTGTTAAGTGTATGCACATGTTAGGGGCAGATAGCACAGGCTCTCTAATCCCCATTCCTTCAGCACAGTCTGGCACTACAGCTTATCCACTACCCTCTACCCAGGGGCGTCCTTCCCCATCCTGCTGTGGGAGGGAAGAGTCAAGAGCATCTTCTCAGAGCTGTCCTCCCTCTGCTTGGGCTCCAGCTCTCACTCCCTCCTACGCAGCAGCCAGTTCCAGAAGCCTTTCCCCAGGGCCCTCCCCTCCCAGATCCCCCTGCCATCCCTAACACTCCCTCAGGGTTGACCCTAGTACTTGGTTCTGCAACCCTTCCTGCAGGTTGCTCTCTCCTTGCTTAAATACCCTTTTTACATGGGAGTGGGTGGCAGGTTTAAAGGGCATCTGCAGGAAGGAAGGGGAAGCCCCATTCTCCTCTGACCTCTCCCTTCCCCCAATCTTTTCCTCTTAGTGACTCGGGCTCCAGCTCTCACAAGGGACTGAGGACACATGCCTCAACCTCAGGCCTGGGATGTGGACCCAGCTGAAATGGCTGGGTGGGGAGAATAGCCTCCACCCGTCTCCCACGCGCCCCTTTACCTATCCCCCA
>NW_012103098.1:3624517-3626806 GCF_000951045.1 Mandrillus leucophaeus | reverse complement strand
CTTATGTCCCAGGGCCCCGCGGGCCCTCGAGTTGTGGGGCGTCCGCACTGGGGTGTCCAGACAACGTTCCTTGCGAGCTCCGGGAGGCGGGAAGACAGCCCCGGGCGTCCCGCCTTTCTTCTCCAGAAAACGCAAGCCCCGCATCGCGCTCTCCCATTCCTCCTGCTCCAACGTCCTCTGGTCCTTCTTTCTGTCTGTGCCTCCGTCTTTGTCTCAACCTCTCAGGTTTGCTCGCTCCCTGCCCAGATTTTGTGGCCCAGGCCCCCGGCTGCCTGACTCCGGGTTTCTGTCCCCTTCCTGCCTCTGAGCTTCTATCTGGGCCTCCCCTGTGGGAGGCTTGCGACTTGACCAGTTTTGGCCTCAGCCCCCATCTGGGTCCCTGTCCCCATCTGTGCTGGTCTTCCTCCCCGCTTCTCCCTCGCTTGCCTGGGTGAGCTGCTTCTTTCCTGATCCCCAGAGGAGCCCAGTGCCCCTGCCCTGGGGAGGGGCAAAATGGAGAGGCCCAGCCTCCGTGGCCAGCACATGGGGTCCCTGAGTTAGTTGCTGCCCTTCTTCAAACTCAGTTTCCTTTCCTGTTCTGAGGAAAGAGGTACGTCCCTCTCCCAGCCTTTCCACGCCCGTGTGATTGTGAGAGCCTTGTGGGGTGTGTGTTTGGGAAGGCAACTGGGGTACAAATGATAGGACACAGTGGGGAAGAGACAGGGAGGGGGTCTCTGAGGGCCATGGCTAGGGTGGGCAGGACCCTGAAGCTGAGGATGGGGAGATTGGAAATGGTGACTTTCTCTGCTGGGTTGGGAGTGAAGAGAAAACAGAGGCACAAAGTCTCAAACAGCGTTCTACATAGAGCTAGAGAGTCCCGCACTCTCACCCTCAGCACTGTTTGGAGACTCTGGCCCCCAACCCTGACACACACATACATGAACATCTGCTTGCCCTGTTGACTTAGGACCTTGAGCCACTTGGGTACCCTCCCTGAGGCCAGCCATTCTACCTTGCTGTCTCATTCCCAGGGCTTCGTGTCTCTATTTCTTCCTCAGTCAGGAAACTGTGGGGATGGCTTTTTAAGAACCACAGGCTAGGACCCTTGGGTGTTCACATGGGCTCCAGTCTCCCCACGGGTTGTCCCTTAGAGACTGTCTTTGCCTCTTCCCTGGTGGGTCCTTAGACAGCAGTTCCTTCTCTCTGGAAATTCAAGGCTCAGGATGGGGACCTCTGAGTTTGTAACTCTGACATAGTCTGTTCCAAAGGTATTGACCTCGGGATCCTGGGAGGTTTATACTGTTCTTGGACACCCTTTGATTTACAGAGGGGTCAGCATTGGCTAGGGTCTCCTGTCCTCTGCCTGGGACTTCACTGCTTGCATCCCTCCCCACTGCTGAGTTTGGTAGGTGAATAGGGCCCATCTCTCACCCAGCTGAGGCCAGGGCTGAGAGACAGGCCCAGGGGAGTCCCAGGAGCTTCTCAACCTACTTAATGACACCATCCTGTCCCTGGTTCTTGAGTACCCAGGAAAGGAGCTTGTGGGGAGGCAGAGTCAGAAGGGGCAACTGCTCTCAGGCTCCACTTTTCCTGGTCTGTTTTTCTGTCTTTCTGTATCTCTGCAGGAGCTGGGTCCCTTCGCATCTCTCTTCTTGTCTGTCCTTTCCTGGTCCCTGTTTCCTCCTCTCTTTGCCTTCGCTGCTTCTAATCTCATCCCCTGGAGACCCAGGTCTGCTGGACCCATCCATCCCCTTTGGGGCCATGGGATCACTGCTTGGGCTCCTGGCACTGCTGCTGCTGTGGGGTGCTGTGGCTGAGGGCCCAGCCAAGAAAGTGCTGACCCTGGAGGGAGACTTGGTGCTGGGTGGGCTGTTCCCAGTGCACCAGAAGGGCGGCCCAGCAGAGGACTGTGGTCCTGTCAATGAGCACCGTGGCATCCAGCGCCTGGAGGCCATGCTTTTTGCACTGGACCGCATCAACCGTGACCCGCACCTGCTGCCTGGCGTGCGCCTGGGTGCGCACATCCTCGACAGCTGTTCCAAGGACACACATGCGCTGGAGCAGGCACTGGACTTTGTGCGTGCCTCACTCAGCCGTGGTGCTGATGGCTCACGCCACATCTGCCCCGACGGCTCTTACGCCACCCATGGTGATGCTCCCACTGCCATCACTGGTGTTATTGGCGGTTCCTACAGTGATGTCTCCATCCAGGTACGTGGAGGCCACCCAAATGGGGGCTAGGGAGGGAGGCCAGAGGTGGTGACCCAGAATTCCTGCTGAAAAGGGAAACTAGAAGCTTCCCTGCAGTAG
>NW_012103098.1:3610282-3623367 GCF_000951045.1 Mandrillus leucophaeus | reverse complement strand
CCCCCACACACACCCACACACCCCACACACACCCATACACACCCCCACACACACCCTCTCTCACACACACACACCCTCACCCTTGATGTTAAACAACCCTGAGGGGCTTAATAGCCAGGTCTCCCCACTTACTAACTGCATGACCCTGGCACGTTATTTCTCTTTTCTGTGTCACAGTTTCTTCCTTATAAAATTGGATTCACAACACTTTTTTTTCGTTTTCTTTTTTGAGACAAGATATTGCTCTGTCTCCCAGGCTGGAGTGCAGTGGTGAGATCTCAGCCCACTGCAACCTCTGCCTCCCGGGTTCAAGCGATTTTCCTGCCTCAGCCTCCCAAGTAGCTGGGATTACAGGCGCCTGCCACCATGCCCGGCTAATTTTTGTATTTTTAGTAGAGACGAGCCTGACCTCACCATGTTGGTCAGGCTGGTCTCAAACTCCTGACTTGAGGTGATCCGCCCACCTCGGCCTCCCAAAGTGCTGGGATTAGAGGCGTGAGCCACTGTGCCTGGCCCACAATACTTTTCTACTTTTAGGTTTGCCATGGAAATTTAATGAGTTGATACATGCATAGTATGTATCAGGGACCTGACAAGTCATAAGGGCACAGTTGATATTAGCTGCTATTATTTTTAACCCATTTTATAGATGAGGAAACCAAGGCTCAGAGAGAGGTGGGCCACATTCAAGGCAGCGGTGGAGGGGAGCTGTGAAATCGGCTCTTGGCCAAGGGACTCCTGACTTGTCAGATCATCTCTGCCTGGATTGGAGAGGGGTGGCCAGATAGAAGCCAGGAGTGGCCAGAGGAGAGAATCAGGGCAGAGGGGTCAGGAGGAAGATAAACAGAATGTGTCGGGGGAGGGCACCAGAGAGTCTTCAGGGGGCACAGGATTTGAGGGGGTGGGAAGGGTGGGGAGCCAGCTCCCCTGCCCTTAGCCTCCTACTTTCCCACAGGGGCCAGCAGAGGGTGCCCTGTGGTTCAGCTTCAGCAGAGGCTGCTGGCCCCGCTGACCCCTCTGCTGCTCCCAGGGCTGTGCCCAGCTGTGATCCTCCTGTCTCTGACTGAGTCCTACCTCTCATCCAGATTCCCGCTTGCCAAGTGCCCAGCACAGGCTGCTGGAAGATGTGGCTGGAGCTAGGATCAGGGCTGGGGGACATAAGGTAGGCCTTGGCTGGGCCTCAGCTTCCTATAGGAGAGTGACTGAGGGCATTGTCATGATGGAGAGGGCCAGGCCCCTTATCCTGGAACAGTTGTTCAGGAGAAATGGAGCAGAAGCAGCAATCAGAACCCTGGAGTCAGTTACTGGCCTGGAGTCGGGGAGGCCTGGCCACACTGTCCACTGCTGGGAGTGGATTATCTGTCCTGCTAGTCCCAGTCACTGGAGGTGGCTAGGCAGCTGTCCTGCTAGTCCCAGTCACTGGAGGTGGCTAGGCAGCAGCCTGGGGAAATGTGGCTTGCTAGCATCTACGTCTGCAGCCCTGGGTTGGGGCAGGGATGAGTGGGTGGCCTCCTACCTGCTGCTGTCTTCCAGGACCTCTGCTGATATTTTCTCCACAGTTCTCCTTAGGGCCCATGTATTTATCTCCAGAAGTCCAGTTACCTGCTTGCCATCCCGAGCTGCCTGCCTCCTGGATCAGGACCCATGCCTCAGCAGTGGTCTGCTTCTCCCTTGTCCTGATCAACATGAGGCTAGCCTGTCACCTGTAGGCTGCACCTACCTGTTGATATTCCCCCTCATGGCTGCTCCTTCTCTCTTGCCCATGTCCCTATCATCTTCCCTTTGCCAGGCACTGTGGCCTCCCATGCATTATCGTTTTTATCCTCTCAGCAGCCTTGTAGGGCAGGGACATGAAACTGAGGCTCAGGGAGATTTGCCAACTCCAGGGGCCCAAAGGTAGAACGTGTGGGAGGGGAGGAGACATTGAACCCTAGACTGTCAGAGCCATAGACTGTATCCAGTTGCAACACAAGACTCACCCTCTGCTGTAGAATCTGAGCCGTGCTCTGCTTTCACCTACCCACCCTCTACCTGGCCCTTGGCTGGATCCCACTCCTGTGGGACCTGAAGGTGGAAGATGGGGTGCCAGGAAGCCAGTGGTAGGGCAGAAGCCTTGTTTATTTAAGACTCAGGCATCCAATGGAGACCAAGCCTTGGACTATTAGGGTCATGGGACCCTGGGATCTGTGTCTTTCTTCCTGAGGGAACCTTTCCTTCTTTCTGTATCATTCTGTCAGATTGATTCAGGGGAAGGGCTACCTACCCTCAAATAAGTAGAGAGCCAAAGAGCTCTGAGTAGCCAGATGCCATCTCATGCCTCCCTCTGCCCCAGTGTAGCCAGGTGCCAACCTCCCTCCACCCAGGCCTTCCCTTGGCCCCCCTGCCATGTGTCTAAAAGGGGATGGCAGAGGGGATCAGGTGTGGCTCACGACCCTGGTGTCTCAGCCCTGGGTCTTCTCTCCCTCAGCCCTTGGAAAGATATTAAAAAAACTCCCTACCCCAGAGGGAAGACTGTCAAGTCGGGATGCAGGGCTTTAGAGAGGGAGCCTTTAGGGCTGACCTTGCAGACGCTTGACACCAAGACCTGCTAGCTGTGGGGGATGCACCTGTCTCTAGTGTTTGATCTGACCTCTGATCTTTGCCTTCTCTAATCCTCCCCCAGGTGGCCAACCTCTTGCGGCTATTTCAGATCCCGCAGATCAGCTATGCCTCCACCAGTGCCAAGCTGAGTGACAAGTCCCGCTATGACTACTTTGCCCGCACAGTGCCCCCTGACTTCTTCCAAGCCAAGGCCATGGCTGAGATTCTCCGCTTCTTCAACTGGACCTATGTGTCCACTGTGGCGTCTGAGGGCGACTATGGCGAGACAGGCATTGAGGCCTTTGAGCTAGAGGCTCGTGCCCGCAACATCTGTGTGGCCACCTCGGAGAAAGTGGGCCGTGCCATGAACCGTGCAGCCTTTGAGGGTGTGGTGCGAGCCCTGCTGCAGAAGCCCAGTGCCCGCGTGGCTGTCCTGTTCACCCGTTCTGAGGATGCCCGGGAGCTGCTTGCTGCCAGCCAGCGTCTTAATGCCAGCTTCACCTGGGTGGCCAGTGATGGCTGGGGGGCCCTGGAGAGTGTGGTGGCAGGCAGTGAGGGGGCTGCTGAGGGTGCCATCACCATCGAGCTGGCCTCCTACCCCATCAGTGACTTTGCCTCCTACTTCCAGAGCCTGGACCCTTGGAACAACAGCCGGAATCCCTGGTTCCGTGAATTCTGGGAGCAGAGGTTCCGCTGCAGCTTCCGGCAGCGAGACTGCGCAGTCCACTCTCTCCGGGCCGTGCCCTTTGAGCAGGAGTCTAAGATCATGTTTGTGGTCAATGCAGTGTATGCCATGGCCCACGCGCTCCACAACATGCACCGTGCCCTCTGCCCCAACACCACCCGGCTCTGTGACGCAATGCGGCCAGTCAACGGGCGCCGCCTCTACAAGGACTTTGTGCTCAACGTCAAGTTTGATGGTAATGTTGTTGGCCAGTGTCCATTGGCCTGCTGGCTGTCAGAGGATGAGGGGAAGCAGGCCTTCAGCTTCCATTCCTTTGCTAAGGAAACAGCAGAGTGAAAGTAAAGGACTCACCCAGGAGTGGCATCAGAGCCAGGGCAAGGATGCTAGGCAGAGAGGACTCCAACTGAAGCCAGGGCTGAGGTTCCACTTTCTTCCAGAGAGTAGACCTCTGGCCCGGTCCTGCCATTTTGAGGGTCTCTGGCTCCTCCTTGGGCCCTGCCCTCTATCTTCTATCTCCTTGTCTTGCCAAAGGTGGAGACCAGGAGACCTCAAGCCCATTCTCAGGCACCAGTGAGAGTTAGAATCAGTCTGGCTTGAGGGTGAGCATCAGGATGACACTATATTCTTTCTTTCTTTCTCTTTCCTTCTTTCTTTCTTTCTTTCTTTCTCTTTCCTTTCTCTCTTTTTTCTTTCTTTCTTTCTCTTTCTTTCTTTCTTTCTCTCTCTCTTTCTTTCTTTCTTTCCTTTCTTTCTCTCTCTCTCTTTCTTTCTTTCTCTCTCTCTTTTTCTTTCAGAGATGGGGTCTCACTATATTATCCAGGCTGGAATGCAGTGGTTATTCACAAGCACAATACAGCCTCCAACTCCTGGGCTCAAGTGATCCTTCTGCCTCAGTCTCCAGAGTAGCTAGGATGACAGGCATGTGGCACTGCGCCTAGCTTCAGGGAAAATTTCTATTCCTAATCTTGATTTTCCACTCAAGGTGACCTGAAAGTCTCCTGAAATCAAAAGTTATTTTAACAAGAGTGCTAGCTTTAAGAGAAGTGAGTGCTACAGATCATCACTATGCTTCAGGAAGAATCACCATGGGAACAGTGGGAGACAAAGCTTGGAAGCCCTGGCTCAGGGTTAAGATGAAGAGTAATTCCAATAGAAGTGACATTCAGAGTTATGCTACAATCAGCGTAGGGGTTAGGGTTGGAGTCTGGGGTCCAATTGGGCTGATGTTAGAGCAAGGCTAAATTCAGCATGTTTGACTTGGGTGGCATTTATGGTAGGGCTAGAGTTGGATTTTGAGAACTTTTAGGCTGAGTAGAAAGAGTAGGTGCTTGAGGGGACCTGGGTTTGAATCTAGGCTGCACTATTCACTCATGGGGCCTTAAGCATGTCTTTTGCTTTCTTGAACCCTGATTTCTCACTGGGGCTGGGGATGGCTGTAAATTCTGGCTAGAGCCTGGCTGGGAGATGTGAGGGATGAAGTGGGAGTGGAGAGAGGAAGTGATTTTCCAGCCACTGAGCACATTCTGGCGAATGGCAGTGGTTGCAGGTGACCTCTGAGGTTGGGATTCAGTTTGCACCAGGATGACTATTAGGACTGGGGGTGCTGGAGGTGGGGTTGTTGTTGGGATTAGTGGGGACAGGATTAGAACTGAGACTGGGTTTAGCCTTAGCATTGAGTCTGGGGAGAGGGCTGTAGTGTATGTTTCGATGAAGTTGGGATTTGGGGCCTGGGTTGGAAAGTGTTGGATAGTACTAAAGTTGAATTTGGGGAGTCATGGTTGGGGATTGATGTGGGCATTAGGTTTTTGGAGATGTCTGGGCTTTAAGGCTGGGATTACATTTGGCATTTAGGGTTGGGGTTTGATGTTGTAGTTTAGGAGTAAGACTTTGTTGTCATCTCTCATTTAGAAAAATGACTGGGGTCAAGACAGGATTTAGTATTGGGTTAAGGATTGGAAGGGCTAATGGTGGCCTTAGCTCTGGCGTTTGGGTTCCATGTTAGGGTGGATGTTGAGGTCACATCAGGGTAACACACTAGTCCAATCTTCTCTTCCTTCCCTTCCCCATCCTAGCCCCCTTTCGCCCAGCTGACACCCACAATGAGGTCCGCTTTGACCGCTTTGGTGATGGTATTGGCCGCTACAACATCTTCACCTATCTGCGTGCAGGCAGTGGGCGCTATCGCTACCAGAAGGTGGGCTACTGGGCAGAAGGCTTGACTCTGGACACCAGCCTCATCCCATGGGCCTCACCCTCAGCCGGCCCCCTGCCAGCCTCTCGCTGCAGTGAGCCCTGCCTCCGAAATGAGGTGAAGAGTGTGCAGCCGGGCGAGGTCTGCTGCTGGCTCTGCATCCCGTGCCAGCCCTATGAGTACCGATTGGACGAATTCACCTGTGCCGACTGTGGCCTGGGCTACTGGCCCAATGCCAGCCTGACTGGCTGCTTTGAACTTCCCCAGGAGTACATCCGCTGGGGCGATGCCTGGGCCGTGGGACCTGTCACCATCGCCTGCCTGGGTGCTCTGGCCACCCTCTTTGTGCTGGGTGTCTTTGTGCGGCACAATGCCACACCAGTGGTCAAGGCCTCGGGTCGGGAGCTCTGCTACATCCTGCTGGGTGGTGTCTTCCTCTGCTACTGCATGACCTTCATCTTCATTGCCAAGCCATCCACGGCAGTGTGTACCTTACGGCGTCTTGGTTTGGGCACTGCCTTCTCTGTCTGCTACTCAGCCCTGCTCACCAAGACCAACCGCATTGCACGCATCTTCGGTGGGGCCCGGGAGGGTGCCCAGCGGCCACGCTTCATCAGTCCTGCCTCACAGGTGGCCATCTGCCTGGCGCTTATCTCAGGCCAGCTGCTCATTGTGATCGCCTGGCTGGTGGTGGAGGCACCAGGCACAGGCAAGGAGACGGCCCCCGAACGGCGGGAGGTGGTGACACTGCGTTGCAACCACCGCGATGCAAGTATGTTGGGCTCGTTGGCCTACAACGTGCTCCTCATCGCACTCTGCACGCTTTATGCCTTCAAGACTCGCAAGTGCCCTGAAAACTTCAATGAGGCCAAATTCATTGGCTTCACCATGTACACCACCTGCATCATCTGGCTGGCATTCCTGCCCATCTTCTACGTCACCTCCAGTGACTACCGGGTGAGCTACCTGCCACAGAGGTCAGGGGAGATGGGACACCAGACCCTCTGTTTCCTGGTATCTTATTTAATCTACTGGTAGCTCTGGGGCTCCAAGAGGTTAAATGCCCACTTAGGGGACCACAGCTTGTGTGGATCCCAAGGGGAAGGTGGGAGGGCTGAATAGGGCCTAGGGAAATGGCCAGGGAGGTGGGGAACTCGAGTTAGAGAGAGCTGGGATTTCAGGACTTGCATGTCATCCCCTATCCTGGGAGGAAATAGGGGTGCAGAAATATGTTCAAATGAAGAGGGTTCTGCCCTGCTCCACTGAGGGGTCAGCTGCAGAAGGGGTTGCGAGATGAAGCCAGGGAAGGCAGGAAAGATGAAGCGAGGTGGGTAGGGAAGGAGATCTGTGGTACAGAGTTGAGAAAAGCTAAAGCAGGTGAAAATTGTTCCCCAGTTGGTGGCTTCTGAGCAAATTTGGTTCCAACTGGCACTGTGTCTCAATGGTCTCCCCAGCTCCAAGGGGCAATGACTGCTTCAGATAGGGTGGTCAGGGAAGCCCTGAGGAGGTGACAGAAGAGCTGTGTCCTGAATAAGAGGGTCATCTTGGTTAATCTTCATGACCTGAGTAAGCTCCATGGCTCTCCCATTTTACAGATGAAGAAACAGAGACTCAGGGAGGTTCAATCCCTTGCCCAAGGTCACTCAGCTTGGCAGTGCAGAGCAGGGTCTGAACTGCAGAAAAATTGAGGCGAAAGCCCCGGCAAAGGCCCCTTCCCCAGGACAGAGGTGTGGTGGCACAGTGCTGGGGGCCAGGGACCGCTGGGCTTGGCTGCTCTGCTTGCACCTGCTGGGCCACCTGCTTGGGTGGTAGAGGCCAGGGCTGGGGAGGGATTCTGCTCTAACTCAGCCTGTATTTGCATATGATTTGCATTTGCATGCCAATCACAGGCAGCTAAGGACTCACCTGGGACACACACTGTACCCATACATGCATGCACACACACACACTTGTACACACAGACATAGCCACATGCATGCACACACACATATCCCACATACACACACTCGTTGGCACACACACACATGGATATGAATCCATATCCATGCACCCTACACTCACACACACATACACTCACGCAGACACCTGCAGAAATTCACCACCCCACATACATGCACTTACACAGATATACACATACACCTACATGCATGCACTCCATACCTGCACCCCCTCAAATGCACACACCCCTGTGCATACATGCACCCCTGCATGTTCTCCCCTTCAGCTGGAACTCTTGTCACCCTGGGAAAATGGTCTGGGTCTGATGCTGGGACTGTGCCCAATTTTCCTAGCAATGCTTTGGGACCTGGCAAATGGACCACAGCCCAGTGTTGGATGCTCAGTCTCCCCCACTCCCTCCCCTAAAGCCCGGGCAGGGGGTCCTGGGGTCAGGCCCAGGTCTTGACCTGTGCCTGTTCACCCACTCACCCACCGCAGGTACAGACCACCACCATGTGCGTGTCAGTCAGCCTCAGCGGCTCCGTGGTGCTTGGCTGCCTCTTTGCGCCCAAGCTGCACATCATCCTCTTCCAGCCGCAGAAGAACGTGGTTAGCCACCGGGCGCCCACCAGCCGCTTTGGCAGTGCTGCTGCCAGGGCCAGCTCCAGCCTTGGCCAAGGTCAGTGTCGTAAGCAGCCCTCTCTGCCTGTTCCCCTCTCCCTGTCCAGCTCCTTGGGTTGCTGAGATCTCTTGTGGGGGGGTGAGGTGCCCCTCAAATGACACTGGCAGGAGAGGATGGGAGAAGGGAGGGGAGGCTTCCCTTACAGCCCTGCTTCCCCGCTGCCTGCCCTCCATGGAGGACCTCGGAGGTGGCCCCAACCTCTGGCTTCCTTTTCTTAGGGTCTGGCTCCCAGTTTGTCCCCACCGTTTGCAATGGCCGTGAGGTGGTAGACTCGACAACATCATCACTTTGAAGACCCCATACTCCCGCCCTGACACAGCTGCTCCTGGGAACCTAGTGCAGACCCGCGTCCAGGGCCAGGAGGAAGTTGGCTGGAGCACTGCAATAATTTATTGCCCACCCCATGTCTGCCCCCAAAGTCACTTACCCACCTCCTTACCCCAACTCTTCAGACTCAGAAGTCAGGAGCCTTGGCTGGGAGCCTCTGCAGTGGCCACAAACTGCCCTTGTAGCTGTGTTTCATCCTGGCCAGGCCCAGGGCTCGGAGAGGAGCAAGCCAGGGTCCAGTCTGTCCTGGACCGGGGTGGCGGAGGACGGCAGGCCCCAGTCCTAACCAGCAAAGGTGCTTCCAGCCCAGCCCCTCCCCCTATCTAGGGCCTTTTTTATTTTTTATATCAGTTACTCTGGGATGGGGAGGGTGGTTATTGTGGGGGCTGCCCCTCCCCCACACAGTAGTTTGTCCTGTCGTTTATTTTGTATTACCTGTAAATAAAGTGGCTTTATTTTAAAAAATCACTCTTTGCCTTTGACCCAGCAAGGCCCCTCATGCCCTCCACAGCCTCCCAGCCATCATTCTGCTAGTGTTTAAACATCGACTCTGCTCTGCGCCTGATGTTAGGACCTGTCTGCCACCGAGACAGACCCAGCCCTGCCTGGTGGGGAGATGGAAAATGAATGAGCCATGCTCCCTTAAAAGGAGCCACTGCAGACTGGCCCAGGCATCCTGGGGTCGGATGGGGGCTTTAAATGGATAGAGATGAATGAACAGGCTTATCTGGCAGTCCAGGGGTTTCCCTGGGGTCCTGGCCTCCACGATGGTGTGGGTGATGGAGCAGGAGTGACCTCCGGGAATAGTGGGCTTTCCCACAGCTGGCCAGCCTGGCACTGGATCCCCCAAGTGTATGGAGCCACACCAAGCATTTGGTGCAGGGGGAACCGAGAGGAGGCATGGACTGAATGTTGCCTGTTCATATGGCACTTACAAAGGCAGAAAGAGCTTTTGGGGAGAGGGGGTGGGTGAAGCAGGGAGGGCAGAGGCGGAGCAGCTGGAGACACCATCTGCTGTCAGGCCCAGCGAGAAGTCAGAAAAGGGAACCTTTCTCCAGTCCGCGGAGGAGCTCTGGCCTGGTGGGCCGGTTGAGGAGCCCAGAGCCTTTGGGCATCTTCGGAGTTTGCTGTCAGGGTTCACCAGCAGAGGGCGCTAAGGTACATGACTGTGGCCAGGCGACCGCTGCCCTCCTGTGGCCTAGAAGGCAGCGGGCACCGAACCGGAAAACAGCAGCTTCTGGAGAGTCCCCAGACTGCGTGGCGCAGAGGGACAAAGTCCTGCATTAGCCAGCAGCCCAGGGCATTTGTTATTTTTAAGTGAGCCCATTTGCATCCACAGGCTGGCAAGGCTGTGGAAATTTGGGTAAACAATTTAAAAAACAAAAACAAAAATAAACAAAGAAAATTGCAGGAACAGCCAACATCTGGGATGTACGAATGACAAATGAAATACAGATTGCGCAGTTAAATTTGAATATCATAAACAATGAATACTCTTTTTTAGTATAAATATGTCCCACACAATATTTGGGACATACTTATATTAAAAATTTTGGTTATTTATCTGACATTCAACTTTAACTGGACATCCTGTATTTTCATCTGTTCATTTTGGCAACACTTTTGGGCCAGTCTGTATTCTAGATCCCCCAATAACTCAGGCCTGGGTGCTGCCCCCAGTGGCTGGTCACCAGGGAAATGCACCCCACGGTACCCGCAGCCCCAGCCCCCACTTCCAGTATGGCCTTTTCTGGGTCTTCCTGCCAAACTGGACTCTGAGGACATTTGCCCACCATCCCCAGCACCCAGACAAATGGAGGCGGGGCTCTGAACCCCTTGTACCCAAAAAGCAACCCTTCTTCATGTGGCTCAGGAATATTTTCCTTAAAATGTAAAACAACAACAGCAACAACAAAACAAGTAGTTACGAACATGGTTCGCAGCTAAAAAGGTTCAAAGGGTATCCAGTGAGGAATCTCCTTCTATCCCTGCCACCCATCTAGCAGGGAGAGCCAAAGGCCTGGGGGCCAGGGAAGAAGTCCAGAAAGACTTCCTAAGGACCAGTCCTCACATCTGCCTGTCACACCTCTTTTCTTCCGCCTGCTCCCCTCATTTCCCCTTCCTGCATTTGTGAGAGCGGCCTTCTTATTTTTTGTCCTGTTGTCTCAATGGCTCCACCCCTCAGTCATGACCCATACACCTGTATTACATGATCCCTCCCACCCATCCTTATTGTGTTGTGGGCAGCAAATCTTGGCCTTCACACCTCAGCTGTCAGTCCTTAGCACACATTACTAAGACCTGCCAGCTTTCTCCAGTCCCCGGAGGAGCTCTGGCCTGGTGGGAGCTCCAGGCCAGAGCTCCAAGGCTGGGAGTCCTGGATATGGAGTGGCCTGGCTTTACATCACTGGATCTCCTCTTCTCCAATACCATAGTCCATGTCCTACAAACACTGACCCATCTGCTTGCGTTAGACTTGGAGTCCTCAAAGGAGAGCTCTTCCCCTTGTGGAGACTGAGGACCAGAGGTGTCCAGCATTTTGTGTTCTCTTCCACCCTAGGGAGGCACTCATCATGGTGAATTCACTGTGTGTGAGTGAAACTACCAGGTTGCTTTGCTTGGGTAGCCAGAACTTACACTGGGACATAGGTGTTTCTCCCATGGCTGTGTTCGAAGGCTCTCCCAGATCCACTTCTATCCTTTCCCCTGTCCCTTGCATTGGTCCTGTAAGACTGCAGAGTAGCCCTCTCCCTGTCTGGGTGGGCCTGGCTCTCTCTTACTGAACCATAAGCTCCCGCAGCTTGGGAAAGGGTGGTTCGGGCCATACTGCTTTTGGCTCCCCAAGTCCTGACATGGGAAAGGGGGAGGGGAAGAGTCATGTTACAATGGCAGCTCTGACGATGCCCGCTTCCCACATTTGAGCCCTGTCCAGCAGCAGACCCTTGAGATAGCACACCAAAATCCAAGAGGAAGTGGATACATTGGACAAAGGGACTGGGAACAAAAAGTGGAGCCAAGGGATGACATGGAGCTGGGAATGAGATTCAGAATCTGCCATACCCCAGAGCCCTGAAGGTGGACACTGCCTAGAGCTGCATCAGGCCAATGCTCTCCCTTGTTCTCCCAGCCCAGCCTGGCTGCTCATCCTTCTCTCCTGGGCTGAGGGGTCATGGGAGGCAGAGGGGAAAGGAGGGACCACTGAAGGTCTCAAACCCCCCTCAAGATGTCTCTGCCTCAAGTTCCAGCAGAAAAAGGAATGGAGACCACTGCTCCTACCCCCATGAGCCAGCGGGGAGTTCAGTACTGAGAGATGAGACTTCTCAGCCTGTGGGAGAGAGACTAGATGTGGGGAAAGCGGGGGAAGGAGAAAAGGGTGCATGTGCACGTGTGTGTGCGCATGTGTGGATGTGTGTCTCTGCACGTGTGCGAGAAAACAGGAAGAGGGAAATGCAGGGGACTGAGGGTGAGGGGACAGGAAGCGAGGAGCAGGAGGAGGAAAGTAAAATAGGGACGTGTTAAACCCCAAGGCCTCCTGCCAGGGGGTCAGTTTTTTCTTTAAAAAAAATTACTTTATTCTTTCTGTGAAAACAGTATATGCTCCCTACAAACAGCTTAAGCGTTGCAGAAAAGTACAAAAAGAAAAAAGTATTACCTCAAGTTCTATCATTCAAATATAACCGTCATTAACATTTCTGGTACAGCATCCTCAACATATTTCTATGCATTTTTACAGATAGGAGAGATAGAAATACTTTCATAAAAATGGGATCATACCATATGTCTATTTTTTTTAGCAAAGATTTAATTTTACTTGACTCTAATTGAAGAAAATGAATCAGAAGTAAAACAAGAAATTCTTGAACTCCACATTTATGCACCATGAGATATTTTTCCTCCTTGAAAGATCCTTCTAAGTTTAAGAAAAGGGATGGAGTGACATTCACAGGTAAACATTCCATCAGTCTCAGGGGATCTGAGGAGAGTTAGACCTCTGTTGTCAACCTTGCAATGTGAATGGAAGGAATCATCTCCTGGGGAAAGCGGGAGTCTGCTGACCCAAGTGGGTCCGATGCACACTGCTCCTGGTCCTGGGATTATGGACTGAATGCCTGTCATTCGTGCACAGCAGCCACACTCAACAATGGGAAGGAGGCAGGCACCATACTGAAGCATGCCTGGGGAGGGATGGGTCCTTGAACCTACCTACTCTGTCGCTGTCATGGATGTTACTTCTTTCCTGATTCTTTCTCTTTCTCCCCTCCCCTCCCTTCCCCTCTCCTTCCCTTTTCTTTCTTTCTTCTTCTTCTTTTTTTTTAATATAGAGACAGGGTCTTGCTCTGTCCCCCAGGTGGGGATGCAGCGGCACTATCATGGCTCACCGCAGCCTCAAACTCCTGGCCTCAAGTGATCCTCCCACCTTGGCCTCCTGAAGTGTTGATATTACAGCCATGAGCCACCTCGCCTGGCCCTGATTTTTTCTAGAAACATTATAGTTTTTAGATTTAGGTCTTTGGTCCTTCTCAAAATAATTTTTGTGGGTGAGATAGGGGTCAATATTATTTTTTACCCATATAGATATTCAGTTGTTCCAGCATTGTTTGTTGAAAAGACTTTCCTCCTACACTGAATTATACTGGCAATAACCCTTGCTTTAAATCGGTGGACCATAAGTGGGTGGGTCT
>NW_012103098.1:3608873-3609343 GCF_000951045.1 Mandrillus leucophaeus | reverse complement strand
TTCCCCCCAGACCCTGGCAACCACTATTCTACTCTTGGTTTTTATGAGTTTTGACTTTTTCAGATTTCTCATAAATGTGAGATCATGCAGTATTTATCTTTTTCTGCCTGGCTTATTTCTCTGAGCACAATGTCCTCCGGGTTCGTTTATGTTGTGGCAAATGACAGAATTTATTTCCTTTTTAAGACCGAATAATATTTGATTATATATATATATATATATACTACATTTAAAAAGTTCATTTATTTGTCAGTAGACACTTGGGTTGGTTCCATATTTTTGCTATTGCAAATAATGTTGCAATGAACATGGAGGTGCAGATATCTCTTGAAAATACTGACTTCATTTCCTTTGGTTATACAGGAAGGAGTAGGGTTGCTGGGTTATATATATAATAGTTCTATTTTAAAGTTTTTGAGGAACCTCTGTAGTGTTTTCTATAATGGCTGCACAGTTTACAGCCCTACCAA
>NW_012103098.1:3601908-3608138 GCF_000951045.1 Mandrillus leucophaeus | reverse complement strand
GGAGGCCAAGGCGGGCAGATCACTTGAGGTCAGGAGTTTGAGACCAGTCTGGCCAACATGGTGAAACCCTGTCTCTACTAAAAATAAAAAATTCGCTGGGCCTGGTGGCGCACACCTGTAATCCTAGCTACTGGAGAGGCTGAGGCACGAGAATCGCTTGAACTTGGGAGGTGGAGGTTGCAGTGAGCCGAGATCACGCCACTGCACTCTAGCCTGGGCAACAGAGCAAGACCCTGTCTCAAAAAAAAAAGAAAAAAAAGAAAAGAAAAAAGAAAAAGAAAACTGTCTATTCATGTTCTTTGCCCGTTTTTAAATCAGGTTTTTTTTGTTATTAAGTTTTATGAATTTATTACCTATTTTGGATATGAACTCCTTATCATATATGGTTTGCAAAGTTTTTCTCCGATTCCTCAGGTTGTCTCTTCACTCTGATTTTGTGCTTTGCTGTACAGGAGCTTTATAGTTTGATGCAACCCTATTTGTCTAGTTTTGCCCTTGTTGCCTGTGCTTTAGGTGTCATATTCAAGAAGTCTTTGCCTAGACCAACGTCAAGAAGCATTCCCTGTGTTTTCTTCTAGTCATTTTACAGTTTCAGGCCTTATGTTAAAGTTTTAAAGCCACTTTGAGTTGACCCATAGTGTGACATAGGGTCCAATTTCATTCTTCTTCATGTGGATACCCAATTTTCCCACCATCGTTTATTGACGAACTGTTCTTTCTCCATTGTGTGTTCTTGGGAACTTTGTTTTGACTTAAAGTCTGCGGGTGAATATACATAGGTTATATGCAAATACCATGCCATTTTTTATATAAGGGACTTGAGGATTCTCAGAGTTTGGTATCCTTGGGGAGTCCTGGAACCAATCCCTCATAGATATCAAGGGACAGCTGTATAATTTGAAATCAGGTAGTGTGAGGCCTCCAGCTTTGTTATTTTTACTCAAGATTGCTTTGGTTATTTGGGTTCTTCTGTGGTTTCTGTGAATTTGAGAATTTTTTTTTTCTATTTCTGTGACAAAAATGCCACTGAAATTGTGATTGCATTGAATTTGTAGATCACTTTGGGTAGTATAGAAATTTTTAACAATATTAATTATTCTAATCCATGAACATGGATTGTCTTTCCATTTATCTCTGTCTTCAATTTCTTTCATTAATGTTTTATAGTTTTCAATGTACAGATCTTTCATTTCCTTGATTAAATTATTCAATATTTTTGTTTTTCACATAGAATTAAATTTTTTGGCGTAGTTCATTGTTAGTACAGTCGTGAACCTCATAATGATGTTTCATTTGACAGATTACATATACATGGGCGTTCCCATCAGATTCTAATGGAACTGAGAAATTCTTATCAACTAGTGACATTGTAGCCATTACAAGGTGATAGTGCAATGCATTCCTCACGTGTTTGTGGTGATGCTGGTGTAAACAAACCTACTGTGCTTCCAGTTGTATAAAAGTATAACACATCCAATTATGTACAGAATATATTACTTGATAATGATGATAAACAACTATTACTGGTTTATATATTTACTATAATATACTTTTAATCATTATTTTAAAGTGTACTCCTTTTACTTATTAAAAAAGTTAATTGTAAAACAGCCTCAGGCAGGTCCTTCAAGAGGAGGTATTTCAGAAGAAAGCATTGCTATTATAGGAGATGACGGCTCCACGTGTGTTATTGCCCCTGAAGACCTTCCAGTGGGACAAGATGTAGAGGTGGAAGGCAGTGATATTGATGATCCTGACCCTGTGTAGGCCTAGGCTAATATATGTGTGTGTGTGTTTCACAAAAGGCTTAAAAACAAAAAAGTTTAAATAGAAAAAAAACTTATAGAATAAGGACATAAAGGAAATATTTTTGTACAGCTATACAATGTGTTTGTGTTTTTCTTTCTTTAGAGATGAGCTCTTGCTATGTTTCCCAGGCTAGATTCAAACGCCTGGGTCAAGCAACAGCCTCCTGAGTAGCTGGGACTACAGGCACACACTACCATGCCCAGTGTGTGTTTTTGTTTGGAGCTAACTGTTATTACAAAAGAGTCAAAAAGTTAAAAAAAAAAAAAATCAGCAAGCTTATAGAGGAAAAATTATAGTAAGCTAAGGTTAATTTATTATTAAAGGAATAAAAATATTTACCAAATACATTATCATAGCCTAAATGTACAGGGTTTATAAAGTCTACAGCAGTGTATGATAATGTCCTAAGCATTCACACTGACTCACCCAGAGCAACTTCCAGTCTGGCAAGCTCCATTCATGGTAAGTGCCCCACACAGGTGTTCCATCTTTTATCTTTTTAAAAAAATCATATTTTACTGTACCTTTTGCATGTTTAGACACATAAATACTAACCATTGTGTTACAAGCACCTATAGTATCAGTACAGTAACATGCTGTACAAATTTGCGGCCTAGAAGCAATAGGCTATACTGTATAGCCTAGATGTGTCATAGGCTATACCATCTAGGTTTGTGTAAGAACACTCCATTATGTTCACATAATTATGAAATTGTCTAATGACACATTTCTCAGAGTGTGTCCCCATTGTTAAGTGATGCATGGCTGTATATTAGAAGTGCTACTGACTTCTGTATGTTGATATTGTATCCTACAGCTGTACTGCATTTGTGTATTAACTCTAACAGTTTTTTTGGTGGAGTCTTTTGGGATTCTATACATAAGATGAAGTCATCTGCAAACAGAGACAATTTTACTTCTTCCTTTTAAATTTAGATGCCTTCAATTTTTTCTTCTTGCCTGATTGCTCTGTTTAGGACCTTTAGTATCTAGTATGTTTAATAGAAGCTGTGAGACTGGGTATCATTTTCTTATTCTTGATCTTAGGGGACAAGGTTTCAGCTTTAATCATTGAGTAGATGTTAGCTGTGGTCTTGTCATACATGACGTTTATTATGTTGAGGTATCTGCCTTGTACAGCTAATTTGATGAGAGTTTTTATCACGAAGGAATGTTGAATTTTGTCAAATGTCTTTTCTGTATCTGTTGAGATGATCATGATTTTTATCTTTCATTCTGTTAATGTGGTGTATTGCATTTATTGATTTGTATATGTTGAACTCTTCTCACATCCCAGGGATAAATCCCACTTGGTCATGGTGTTTGATTCTTTAATGTGCTGTTGAAATTGGTTTGCTAGTATTTTGTTGAAGACGTTTGCATCTATGTTCATCAGGGATATTGGCCTGTGTCTTAAGTCCATTTTGTGTGGCTGTACAGGAATTCCTGAGACTGGATAATTTATACAGAAAAGATGTTTATTTGGCTCATGATTCTGCAGGCTGTACAAAAGCATGGCATCAGCATCTGCCTCTGGTGAGGACCTCAGGAAGTTTTTAATCATGGTGGAAGGCAAAAAGGGAGCAAGTATGTCACATGGTGAGAGAGGGAACAAAAAAAAGAGGAGGGTGCTGCCAGACTCTTTGTAACAATCAGATCTCAAGGGAACTAATAGAGCGAGAACTCACTACCACAAAAATGGCACCAAGTCATTCACGAAGGATCTGCTCCCATGATCCAACACCTCCCAGTAGGCCCCACCTCCAATATTGGGTATCAAATTTCAATATGAGATTTGGAGGGCATAAATATTCAAACTGTATCAGCCTATAATTTTCTTTTCTTGTAGTGTTCTTATCTGGCTTTGGCTTCTGATTAATGCTTGCCTCATAAAATGAGCTTGGGAAGTGTTTCCCCTTCTTCAGTTTTTTGAAAGCATTTTGGGGAATACTAGCACTAATTCTTCTTTAAACTTTTGGTAGAATTCACCCATGAAGACATCAGGTCCTGGGCTTTTCTTTGTTGGGTGAGTTTTGATTACTGACTCAATCTTTTTACCTGTTATTAGTCTGTTTAGATTTTCTTTTTCTTCATGATTCAGTCTTGGTAGTTTGTAAATTTCTAGGGATTAATTTATTTCTTTTAGGTTATCCAATTTGCTGGTGTATAATTGTTCATAACAGTCTCTTATGATACTTTGTATTTCTGCAGTGTCAGTTGTAATGTCTCTTTTGTTTATAATTTTATTTATTTGAATTTGCTTTTATTTCATAATCTAGCTAAAGGTTGCTCAATTATGTTTATCTTTTCAGAAAATCAACTCTTAGTTTCATTGATCTTTTCTATTGGCTTTCTAGTCTTTATTCAATTCTGCTCTGATCTTAATTGTTTTCTTCCTTCTGCTGATTTTAGGCTTAGTTTTTTCTTCTTTTTCTAGTTCTTTGAGGTGTAATGTTGGGTTGTTTATTTAAGATCTTTCCTTTTCTTAATATAGACATTTACTACTTAAACTTCACCCTTAGAACTGCTTGTGCTGCATCCCATGAGTTTTGGTATGTTGTATTTCCATTCTCATTTAACTCAAGAGAGTTTTTGATTTCCTTTTGATTTATTCTGTGACTTATTAGTTGCTCGTATGTTGATTAATTTCCACATATTTGTGAATCTTCCAATTTTCCTCCTGTTATTGATTTCTAGCTTCATACCATTGTGGTCAGAAGAGATACTTGATAGGATTTCAATCTTCTTAAATTTGTTAAGACCTTCTTTGTGGCCTGACATGTACTCTATCTTGGAGACTCTATGTGCTTGAAAAGAATGTGTATTCTGCTGCTGATTAAAAAAAAGAGAGAGATGGGGATCTCGCTCTGTCTCGGTGACAGAATGAGACAAAATGAACTTAAGACACAGCTACATAAGCTCACTGCAGCCTTAAACTCTTGGGCTGAAGCAATCTTCCCTCTTCAGCCACCCAAGCAGCTGGGACTATAGGCACACACCATCATGCCCAGCTAATTTAAAAAAATTTTTAAGAGATGGGCTCTTACTATGTTGCTCGGATTAGTCTCAAATTCCTGGTCTCAAGAGATCCTCCCACCTTAGCTTCCCAAGTAGCTGGGATTACAGGTATGAGCCACCACACCAAACTCTGCTGCTGATTATTTAATATGATTATTTTGGATGCTTTGTTGGGCATTTTATAGATCTTCATTTCTTTAGAGTTGGTTAGTGGTGCTTTATTTTGTTCATTTGGTGGTATCTTGTTTCCCTGATTATTCATGATCTTTGTGACCTTGCATTGGTATCTGTGCATCTGAAGAAGCAGGCACTTCTTTTAGTCTTTACAGACTGGCTTCAGCAGAGAAAGCCCTTCACCAGTTAGCCTGTCCAGAGATGCGGGGCAGGCAATTGGACTTGCTGCTGGATTTCTCTGCAGGCCGGTCTGCTGCCGTGGTCAGCAGGTGGGTGGGCTTGATGCCTGGCTCTGTAGGGTTGAACCCGGAGCCTAAATCCACTGGGGCAAATCTGGAGCTAGGGTCTGCTGGGTGGGACTGGGTTCTTTTTTTTCATTTACTTAGGATTTAATGTGCTCTTCTTTTTCTAGTTTTCCAAGATAGAAGCTTAGATTATTGATTTTCTTTTTCGATATTTGCATTCAATGCTATAAAATTCCCTCTAAGCACCACTTTTATTGCATCCAAAAAAATGATGTGTTGCATTTTCATTTTCATTTACTTCAAAATATTTTCAAGTTTCTCTCAAGATTTCTTCTTTGACCCAAGTGTTATTTAAAAGCTTGCTTTTTAACCAATCTCCAGGTATTTTTGGGTTTTCCAGTTATCTTTCTGTAATTTATTTCTAGTTTAGTTCCATTGTGGTTTGAGAGTAGACATTATATGATTCCTATTCTTTTAAGTTTATTGAGTGTGTCTTAAGGAGCAGAATGTGGTCTATTGTGGACAATGACCATGTGAGCTTGAGGAAAATGTATATTGTGCTGTTACTGGATGAAGTCATCTATAAATGTCAATTATATCCAGTTGATATTTGGTGCTATTTTCAGTTATGCCCTTACTGACTTGCTGCCTGCTGGTTTTGTCCATTTCAGATAGAAGGGAGTTAAAGCCACCGACTATAATAGTGGATTTATCTCTTTTCTATGGAGTTTCCTTAGTTTTTGCTTCACGTGTTTCATGCTCTGTTGTTAGGTACATGCACATTAAGAATTATTATGTCTTCCTGAAGTATTGACCTGTTTATCATTATGTAGTACTCCTCTTTATCTGTTATAATTATGCTTGCTCAGAATTCTGCTGTCTGAAAGTATATAGCTACTCCATCTCTTTTTTTGATTAGTGTTAGCATGTATCGTTCTTCATCCCTGTTTATAAATTTTAATTTTAATTTTTTTTTTTTTTTTT
>NW_012103098.1:3590515-3601578 GCF_000951045.1 Mandrillus leucophaeus | reverse complement strand
CCCAGCCAATTTTAATTTTTTAAAAATAGAGATGAGGTCTCTCCATGTTGCCCAGGTTGGTCTCAAACTCCTGACCTCAAGCAGTCCTCCTGCCTTAGCAGCCCAGAACGCTGTGATTACAGGTATGAGCCACTGTGCCTGGCCTCTTCATCTTTTTTCAATTTATGTAGGTCTTTATATTTAAAGTGGGTTTCTTATAGGCAACATATAGTTGTGTCTTGTGTGATTCACTTTAACAACCTCTGTCTTTTAGTTGGTGTATTTAATCCATTGAAATTTAAAGTGATTATTGATATAAATAACTATTAGGTTGGTGCAAAAGTGATTGCAGTATTTGCCATTGAAAGTTATATCTGTCAGATTCATCATTGCTTTCTATTTGTTGTCCTTTTTCTTTGTTTCTGTTTTCCACTCTTTTTCTGCCTTTTGTGGTTTAATTGATCATTTTATGTGATTCCATTTCTCCCTTTCCATATCAGTAATACTTAGCATATCAGTAATACTTCTGTTTTTTTAGTAATTGCCCTAGAGTTTGCAAAATACATTTACAACTAGTCCAAGTTCACTTTTAAGTAAAACTATTCCACTTCATGGGTAATGCAAGTATCTTATAATAAGTATTCTTAATTCCTCCCTCCTATTCCTTATATTATTGCTGTTGTTCTTTCACTTCTACATAAGCTATAATCATTAAATACATTGTAGCTATTGCTATTATTTTGAATAAGCTGTTATCTGTTATCAATTATAAAGTAATTTTTTAAAGTTCTTATTTTACCTTCACTTAATTATTTCTAATGTTTTTCCTTTCTTTCTGTAATCTGAATTTCTGATTATATCATTTTTCTTCTCTCTGAAGAATTTCTATTGATTGATTGATTGATTGATTGAGACAGAATCTCAGTCTGTCACCAGGCTGGAGTGTAGTGGTGTGATCTCGGCTCACTGTAACCTCCACCTCCTCGGTTCAAGTGATTCTCCTGCCTCAGCCTCCCAAGTAGCTGGGATTATAGGCATGCGCCACCATGCCCAGCTAATTTTTTGTATTTTAGTAGAGACAGGCTTTCACCATGTTGGCCAGGATGGTCTCGATCTCCTGACCTCGTGATTCACGCGCCTCGGTCTCCCAAAGTGCTGGGATTGCAGGCATGAGCCACCATGGCCAGCCTCTCTCTGAAGAATTTATTTTAACATTTCTTGCAAGTCAGGCCTACTGGCAAAAAATTCCCTCAATTTTTGTGTATCTGAGAGAGTTGTTCTTTCTCCTTCCCCTTTGAAGAATAACCTCAAAAGGTGCAGAATTCTGAGTCAATGATTTTTTTCTCTCAACTCTTTAAATATTTCACACCGTTCCTTTCTTGCTTGCATGGTTTCTGAGGAGAAGTTAGATGTAATGCTCATCTTTGCTCTTCTATAGGTAAGGTGTTTTTCCCTCTGGCTTTTTTCAAGATTTTCTCTGATTTTCTGTAGTTCCTTCCTTCCTTCCTTCCTTCCTTCCTTCCTTCCTTCCTTCCTTCCTTCCTTCCTTCCTTTCTTTCTTTCTTTCTTTCTTTCCCTCCCTCCCTCCCCCCCTCCCTCCCTCCCTCCCTCCCTCCCTCCCTCTCTCTCTCTCTTTCTTTCTTTCTTTCTTTCCTTTCGACTCAGAGGTTTGCTCTTGTTGCCTAGGCTGGAGTGCAATGGTGCAGTCTCTCAGCTCACTGCAACCTCTGCGTCCCAGATTCAAGTGATTCTCCTGCCTCAGCCTCCTGAGTAGCTGAGATTACAGGCGCCCACCACCATGCCTGGCTAATTTTTGTATTCTTAGTAGAGATGGGGCTTCACCATGTTGGCCAGGCTGATCTTGAACTCTCGACTTCAGGTGATCTACCTGCCTTGGCCTCCCAAAGTTTGGGATTACAGGGGTGAGCCATCATGCCAGGCCTGCAATTTCAATATGATATGCCTAGTTATGGTTTTTGTTTGGTTTGTTTTGTTTGCTTTGGTTTTCTTGGCATTTATCATCCTGGTGTTCTCTGAGAGTCCTGGATCCGTCGTCAGTGTCTGAAACTAAATTGGAAAATACTTAGTCATTATTGCTTCAAATATTACTTTCTGTCTTGTTCTCCTTTTATTTTCCCTCTGGTATTCCCATTATGTATATGTTTCTTACATTATATAGTTGTTTTGCAGTTCTTGGATATTCTGTCCCATTTAAAAATCTCATTGCTTTTCAGTTTTAGAAGTTCCTATTGATATATACTCAGGCTCAGAGATTCTTTCTTCAGCCATGTCCAGGTTACTAACGAGCCCATCAAAGTCACTCTTAATTGTGTTACAGTGTTTTGGGTCTCTAACATTTTCCTTTTATTCTTAGAATTTTCATCTCTCTGCTCACACTATCCATCTGTTCTTGTATGTTATCTACTATTTCCATTAGAGCCCTTAGCATATTAATTACAACATTTTAAATTCCTGGTCTGATAACTTAAATTTTTTTTTTAATTTTATAAGTTCCGGGATACATGTGCAGAAAGTGCAGGTTTGTTACATAGGTTTAAACATGTGCCATGGTGGTTTGCTGCACTATCAACCCATCACCTAGGTAATTAAGCCCCACATGCATTAACTATTTTTCCTGATGCTCTACCTCCGCCTACGCCCCGCAACAGGCCCAGTGTGTGTTATTCCCCTCCCTGTGTCCATGTGTTCTCATTGTTCAGCTCCCACTTGGAAGCGAGAACATGTGGTGTTTGGTTTTCTGTTCCTGTATTAGTTTGCTGAGGATAATGGCTCCCAGCTCTAACCATGTCCCTGCAAAGGACATGATCTCATTCCTTTTTATGGCTGCATAATATTCCACAGTGTATATGTACCACATCTTCCTTATCCCGACTATCATTGATGGATATTTGGGTTGATTCCATGTCTTTGCTATTGTGAGCAGTGCTGCAGTGAACATACATGTGCATGTATCTTTATAATAGAATGATTTATAAGGTCTGATAACCCTTACAACAAAAAAATTACAAGGCATAATAAAAGACAAAATACACAGTTTGAGGAGAATGAACAAACATCAGAATCAGGGTTAGATATGGCAGGAATGTTAGAGAAACTGTGGTATACAGGCCTTTAGTAATGGAGTGGTAATGTGTATGGGGAGGGAAAGCATTGTCTAGTTCTGTGATTAGGTTTCAGTCTTTCGGGGACCCTGTGCTCCTGGACTGCGAACTTCACTGGTGTTTCTGTTTTCTTCTTCCTTAGGTGGAACAGGATGGGTGGAAGGGTCTAGAGTTAAATATTTCCCTTGCCCCCGGTTGGTTAGTTTCAGATAAAACCTGAATAGGTTAGGCTCTGGTTAAAACAGTTTCCCTTGAGGGAGGGTCTCATGAAGACCAGAATGCTCTGCTGTGTTTCAAAACAGTTGCTCTCCCCCTCCCCTATCAGAAGCAAAAGGGATTTTTTTTTTTTTCTCTAATCTTTACTCTGATTCCTGGTAGAGCTACTGGAGGTAAAACCCACAGAGTGTGGGCAATCTTTCACCTAAGACTGGCCCCCTGGAGTTTTAACCTATCAGAAACAACCATGAGGAGGCTTTAGCATTTTAGGTTTTTCTACCCCGGTTTTGGTTTATTCATAGGTTTCTGCCATGGTAAGTTGGTTTCCATTCATAGGTTTCTGCCATGGTAAGTTGTAATTTTCATTCTTTTTTTTTTTTTTGAGACGGAGTCTGGCTCTGTCGCCCAGGCTGGAGTGCAGTGGTGTGATCTCGGCTCACTGCAAGCTCCGCCTCCGGGGTTCACATCATTGCTCTGCCTCAGCCTCCTGAGTAGCTGGGACTACAGGTGCCGCCACCACGCCCAGCTAGTTTTTTTTGTATTTTTAGTAAAGACAGGGTTTCACCTTGTTAGCCAGGATGGTCTCGATCTCCTGACCTCGTGATCCACCCCCCTTGGCCTCCCAGAGTGCTGGGATTACAGGCGTGAGCCACTGCGCCCCGCCGGTAAGATGTAATTTTCTGTATCTGCTTGTCTCTCTTCAATTTGAGGGGCAGCAGCTTGCCCTGTGAGCTCGATTCACTGATGGATATATAAAGAGTTGTGGATTTCCAGTTTGTTCAGCTTTTTATTTTGTTAGGGCAGAGTGATGACTTTCAAGCTCTTTACATGCCTGATTAGAAACTGGAAATCCTTGTCTTTCACGTTCGCCCTCCACTTTTAAAAACTGTGGTAAAATACATGTATCATAAAATTTACCTTCCTAAGCTTTTTAATATGTACAGTTTAGTGGTATTTAGTGCTTATATGTTGTGCAACAATCACCACCATTCATCTTAGAACTCTTCATTTTGCAATACTGAACCTCTGTACACATTAAATAGTAACTCCCAATTCTCCTTCCTCTCAACCCCTGACAAACATCATTCTACTTTCTGTCTCTGAGTACCTTATATAAATGGAAACATATAGCATTTGTCTTTTTGTAAAGCACTACTTCACGTAGCGTAATGACTACAAAGTTCATCCATGTTGTAGCATGTGTTAGGATTTCCTTCTTTTCTTTTCTTTTTGTTTTTTGAGAGGAGTTTCGCTCTTGTTGCCGAGGCTGGAGTGCAGTGGTGCGATCTCAGCTCACCGCAACCTCTGCCTCCCGGGTTCAAGTGATTCTTCTGCCTCGGCCTCCAGAGTGGCTGGGATTACAGGCGTCCGCCGCCACGCCCGGCTAATTTTGTATTTTTTTAGTAGAGACGGGGTTTCTCCATGTTGGTCAGGCTGGTCTCAAACTCCCGACCTCAGGTGATCTGCCCACTTCAGCCTCCCAAAGTGCTGGGATTACAGGCGTGAGCCACCGCTCCCAGCCAGAATTTCCTTCTTTTTAAAGGCTGAATAATATTTTTCTGTAATACACCAAATTTTGCTTAAGCATTCGTCAGTTAATGGACATGGGTTGCTTCCACCTTTTAGCTATTGTGACTAATAATACTATGAACACGGTGTACAAAAATCTCTTCAAGATCCTGTATTCAATCATTTCGGGTATATATCCAGAGTTTGTGAATCATATGGTAATTCTATTTTTAAGTTTTTGAGGAACTGTCATACTGTTTTCCACAACAGGTGCGCCATTTTGCACCTGCACCAGAAATGCACAAGTGTTCCAATTTTTTCACATCCTCGCTGACACTTGTTATTTGCAGTAATTTTGATAGTAGCCATTCTAATGGGTGTGAAGTGGTATTTCATTGTGGTTTTGATGTGCATTTCCCTGCTGATTAGTGATGTTGAACCTCTTTTCATGTGCTTATCGGTTATTAATATATCTTCTTTGGTGGAATGTTTATTCAAGACTTCACCTTTTTTTGAATAGGTTCAGGTTTTGGTTGTTGTAAGTTTTAGGAGTTTCCTATATATCTGGATATTAATCCCTTATGTAATTTGCAAATATTTTTTCCTATTCCATGGATTGCTTTCTGTGTTGATAGTGTCATTTGATGCACAAAAGTTTTTAATTTTCATAAGGTCCAATTTTTCTGTTTTTCTTTTGTTACCTGTCTTTCATGTGAGATGAAAGAAATCATTGCCAAATCCAATGTTATGAAGCTTTCCTCTTATGTGTTCTTCTAAGAATCTTAGAGTTTTGGCACTTATAGATCTTTGACCCATTTTGAGTTAATTTGTGTATGTGGTGTTAAGTAGGGGTTCAGCTTCATTCTTTGGCATGTGGACATACAGTCTTCTCAGCATTATTTGGTGAAAAGATTATCCTTTCCTCATTGAACAATCTTGGCACCCTTGTTGGAAGTTAATTGACTGTATATGCAAAGGTTTATTTCTGGGCTATTTTATTCCATTTGTTTGTATGTGTGTCTTATTGCTAGTCCCATGTTTTTTATTTTGTTTTGTTTTGAGACAGGGTCTTACTCTGTTGCCCAGGCTGGAGTGCAGTGGTAAAATTTCAGCTTACTACAAACTTTGCCTTCCTGGTTCAAGTGATTCTTCTGCTTCAGCCTCCCGAGTGCTGGGACTACAGGCATGCACCACCATGCCTGGCTAATTTTTGTATTTTTTGGTAGAGATGGGGTTTCAACCATGTTGGCCGGGCTGGTCTTGAACTCCTCACCTCAAGTGATACACCATTGTCAGCCTCCCAAAGTGCTGTGATTACAGGCTTGAGCCATCACACCGGGCCTCCCATGTGTTTTGATTACTGTAGCTTTAGGGTAAGTTTTTTTTTTTTTTTTAATTCTTTTATTTTACTTTAAGTTCTGGGATACATTTGCAGAACGTGCAGGTTTGTTACATAGGTATACATGTGCCATGGTGGTTTGCTGCATCTATCAACCCGTCATCTAGGTCTTAAGCCCCATATGCATTAGTATTTGTCCTAATGCTCTCCCTCCCCTTGCCCCCTACCCCTGACAGGCCCTGGTGTGTGATGTTCCCCTCCCTGTGTCCATGTGTTCTCATTGTTCAACTCCCACTTACGAGTGAGCACGTGTGGTGTTTGGTTTTGTGTTCCTGTGTTAGTTTGCTGAGAATGATGGTTTCCAGCTTCATCCATGTCCCTGCAAAGGACATGAACTCATTCTTTTTTATGGCTGTATAGTATTCCATGGTGTATCTGTGCCACATTTTCTTTATCTAGTCTATCATTGATTGGCATTTGGGTTGGTTCCAAGTCTTCGCTATTATGAATAGTACTGCAATAAACACAGATGTGCATGTGTCTTTATAGTAGAATGATTTATAATCCTTTGGGTATATACCCAGTAATGGGATTGCTAGGCCAAATGGTATTCCTGGTTCTAGATCCTTGAGGAATCGCCACACTGTCTTACACAATGGTTGAACTAATTTACACTCCCACTAACAGTGTAAAAGCATTCCTATTTCTCCACAGCCTCATCAGCATCTGTTGTTTCCTGACTTCCTAAGAATTGCTATTCTAACTGGCATGAGATGGTATCTCACTGTGGTTTTGATTTGCATTTCTCTAATGATTGGTAATGATGAGCTTTTTTTCATGTTTGTTGGCCACATAAATGTCTTTTTTGAGAAGTGTCTGTTCATATCGCTTTAGAGTAAGTTTTGAAATCAGAAAATCTGAGTCTTCCACTTTTGTTCTTTTTAAAGATTGTTTTGGCTGTTTGGGGTCCCTTGAGAGTCCATATACATTTTGGTATAATTAAAAAAAAATCTTCAAGACACATTGGGATTTTGATAGGGATTGCACTGAATGTGTAGGTTACTTTAAGTAGTATTGATATCTTAACAATATTAAGTCTTCTAATCCATGAACATGCAATGTCCACATTTTAAAAATGTCTTCTTTGTTGGGTGGGGTGGTTCATGCCTGTAATCCCAGCACTTTGGGAGGTTGAGGAGGACAGATTGCTTGAGCCCAGGAGTTCTAGATCAGCCTGGGCAACACGACAAAACCCTGTCCTTACACACATATATATACACACACACACACACATATATATACACACACATATATATTTACAAAAAAATTAGCAGGCATGGTTATGTGCATGTAGTCCCAGCTACTCGGGAGGCTGAGGTGGGAGAATCATCTGAGCCCAGAAAGTCGAGGTTGCAGTGATCCATGATTGTGCCACTACACTCCAGCCTGAGTGATGGAGTGAGACCCTGTCTCAAGAAAAAAATTTCCTCTTTAATTTTGTTTAGCAATGTTTTGTGGTTTTCACTGCACATGTCTTTTACCTCCTTGGATCCATTAATTCCTAAGTTTTTTCTTAGATGCTATTGTAAATAAAATTATTTTCTTAATTTCTGGTTCATATTTTTCATTGTTAATGCATAGAAATGCAACTAATTTTCATTCATTGATTTTGTATTCTACTACTTTGCTGAATTCATTTATTTAGTTCAAACATTTTTGGGGGGTCAATCTTTAGGGTTTTCTACATATAAGATCATAACATCTGTAAACAGAGACAATTTTACTACTTCCATCTCAACATGGATGCCTTTTTTTTTCTTGCCTAATTTGACTGGCTAGAACTATTTTAATAGAAGCAGCAAAAACATCCTTGTCTTCCTGATTTTAGAGGAAGAGCTTTCAGTCTTTTACCATTGACTATGATTTTTTATTGTGGGTTTTTCTTGTATCACTTATATAGTGTTGAGGTAGTTTCCTTCTATTCCTCATTGTTGAATGCATTTACCATGATGGGGTGTTGAATTTTGTCAAATGCCTTTTCTGCATTAATTGAAATGACTCTGTGTTTTCCCCACTTCATTCTGTTAATGTAGTTTATTACATTGCTTTATTTTGATATGTTGAAACTTCCTTACATTCCAGTGTAAGAGGAAAATATCTTGGGCCCCTAAAATAACTAAAGGGAAAAGTCAAGCTGGGAACTGCTTAGGGCAAACCTGCCCCCTATTCTATTCAAAGTCACCTCCCTGCTCACTGAGATAAATGCATATCTGATTGCCTCCTTTGAAGAGGGTAAACAGAAACTCAAAAGAATGCAACCATTGTCTCTTATCTACCTATGACCTGGAAGCCCCCTCCCATCTTCGAGTTGTCCCGTCTTTCCAAACTGAACCAATGTTCATCTTATATATGTTGATTGATGTCTCTTGTCTCCCTAAAATGTATAAAACCAAGCTGTGCTTTGACCACCTTGGGCACATGTCATCAGGGCCTCCTGGGGCTGTGTCACAGGTGCTTATTCTCAATCTTTAGGGTTTTCTACATATAAGATCAAATTAACTTTCTTATTTATTTATTTGAGATGGAGTCTCGCTGTCGCCCAGGCTGGAGTGCAGTGGCGCTATCTCAGCTCACTGCAAGTGCCACCTCCTGGGTTCATGCCATTCTCCTGCCTCAGCCTCCTGTGTAGCTGGGACTACAGGTGCCCGCCACCATGTCCGGCTAATTTTTGTATTTTTTTTAGTAGAGACAGGGTTTCACCATGTTAGCCAGGATAGTCTCGATCTCCCGACCTTATGATCTGCCTGCCTCAGCCTCCCAAAGTGCTGGGATTACAAGTGTGAGCCACCGCGCCCGGCCTAAATTAACTTTCTAAAGTAACTGAGACCTGTCTCAAATTTTTGGGATTCACAGAGGAATAAATCCCATTTTGTCATGTTGTATAATCCTTTTAAAATGCAGTTAAGGCCGGGCACGGTGGCTCAAGCCTGTAATCCCAGCACTTTGGGAGGCTGAGATGGGCAGATCACGAGGTCAGGAGATCGAGACCATCCTGACGAACACGGTGAAACCCCGTCTCTACTAAAAAATACAAAAAAAACTAGCCGGGCGAGGGTGGCGGGCGCCTGTAGTCCCAGCTACTTGGGAGGCTGAGGCAGGAGAATGGCGTAAACCCGGGAGGCGGAGCTTGCAGTGAGCTGAGATCCGGCCACTGCACTCCAGCCTGGGCGACAGAGCGAGACTCCGTCTCAAAAAATAAATAAACAAATAAAATAAAATAAAATGCAGTTAAATTTGATTTGCTAGTATTTGGTTGAGGATTTTTCTGTCAATGTTTATAAGGAATATTGGTCAGTAGTTTTTGTTTTTTTTCTTAGAGTGTTGTGTCTTTGTCTTTGGAATCAGTCCAATGTTGGCCTCATGGAATAAGTCAAGAAGTGCTCCCTTTTCTTCAGTTTTTTTTGGGGAAAGTTTGAGCAGAATGGTGTTAGCTCTTTAAAGATTTAGTTAAATTCACCAGTGAAGGCATCAGGTTGAGGGTTTGCTTTGTTGGTAGGTTTTTTCTTTTTTTGAGGAGGGACAGAATTTCACTCCATTATCCAGGCTGAGTGCAGTGGCATGATCACAGCTCACTGCAGACTTGATCTCCTAGGCTCAGGTGATCCTTTTGCCTCAGCCTCCTGAGTAGCTGGGACCACAGGTATGCATCACCTGGCCTGGATAATTTTTGACTTTTTGTAGTCAAAAATTGAGATGAGGTCTCACCATGTTATTCAGGCTGGTCTTGAACTCTTGGATGCAAGCGATTCTCCTGCCTTGGTCTCCCAAAATGCTGGAATTACAGACATTAGCCACCACAGCTGACCTTCCTTTCATTTTCAACCAATTCAAGTCTTTGGATCTAAAGTGAGTCTCTCATAGGCAGCATATAGTTGAATTTCCAGAGATGGTGAATTCCTCTTCAAAGGGTTTAATTGTGTAATGGCCTTGTCCTTGGTTCGGAGGTCTCACCTCCTTGTACTTTCTTGTTTCTAGCCTGCAAGCAGCCCTCCCACTCTTGTTGTGCCCTGACTTGCCCAGACATGTCCGAACATGCCTTGTTCTGTAGCAGAGGGACCACTCCTACCCGCTCCCTCCCTTGTGAATCACACGTTTACCCTAATTGGAAAAGTTTAAGTCTTAGCCAATGGGGGTCAGCTTAGATTGTGCTGTCCAACCCTAGCCAACAGGGGAAGGACACAGGGATAGGGACTGTGTTAGGAATAAAAACTCCTTCTCTCCTTTGTTCAGTGTGCTTTCACAGTGGCCAGAAATGCGAGTGGCACCCTTCTGCAGAAGTAAATTTGCATTGCTGAGAATTCCTTTGTTTGAGTGCCTGTTTTCCTTGCAACTCCAAGCTCTTGTTTCTAACAGGATCATAGTGTTTGAAATCAATTCTGCCAACCTCTCTGTCTTTTTCTTGATTTTATGTATTTACATTTAGCTTCATTGCTGATAAGGAGGGACTACTTCTGTCATTTTGCCATCTGCTTTCTATATGCTTTATAACTTTTTTGTGCCTCATTTTCTGCATTACTGTCTTGTTTTCTATTAAGTTTTGACTTTTTTTGTAATGAAATGTTTTAATATCCTTTTCATTTACGTTTTTTTGTACACTCTTCAGATATTTACTTTGTGGTTACTGTGGGGATTACTTTTAACATCCTCAAGTTGTAATAGTTAATTTGAGCCAGGTGCGGTGGCTCAAACCTGTAATCCCAGCACTTTGGGAGGCTGAGATGGGCAGATCACGAGGTCAGGAGATCGAGACCATCCTGGCGAACATGGTGAAACCCCGTCTCTACTAAAAAATACAAAAAAACTAGCCAGGCGAGGTGGCAGGCACCTGTAGTCCCAGC
>NW_012103098.1:3575419-3589800 GCF_000951045.1 Mandrillus leucophaeus | reverse complement strand
AAAAAAAAAAAAAAAAATATATCACAGTCCATGCAGCCTTGACCTCCCGGGCTCAGGTGATCCTCCCACCTCAGTCTCCTGACTAGCTGGCACTACAGGCATCCACCACCATGTTTGGCTTCTTTTTTAGAGGTGGGGTTTTGCCATGTTGCCTAGGCTGGTCTTGAAGTCCTGGACCCAAGCAATCTACCCCCTTGGCCTCCCAAGTTGCTGGGATCACAAGCTTCTCTCACTTTTAAAGAATGGTTTTGCTGCATATAGGATTCTTGATTGACAGATTTTTTTCTTTCAGCACTTTGAGTGTATCAGCCCACTGCCTTTCAGCCTTCAAACTTTCTGATGGAAAATCTTCTCATAACCTTGAAATCACCTTTGTAAAATTTATAACTGAGGAAATTATGACAGTGAAAGAGATCAGACCTAACTGACTCCATCTTGCGTCTTACTTTTAAACTGCCTCTGTTCATTCCTGGGCATAGGCAGAACTAACCTTGGGTAGGAATTTAGTTTATAGTTTGACTCTGAAACAAATTGATAATAGTCCTTTCCCGAAAAAACCTCCTTCTTGCCTGGAGACCAGTCTGCTTTTGTAGAACTAGAAAATTAGCTACAAGATTAGAAATTAGTGTTGGGGCCAAGCAGCCTCCAGCTTCAAGAGTTTGAACTTCCCCAAAGTGCTTCTGGGAATAACATCACTGTTGTAAAACCTAAGATCAGTACTTGAGATATTTTGAAGACCCTACACTTGATGCACCAGATGACACCACCCGGACCAGCAATCCAGCTCAACCAGTTTAGCAATCCCACCCAAGAACAGAAGACAGCAAGAAAAACACAACTTGACTCCCTAAGGAAAAAAATCAAAAACATTATTTTGAAGACTTGTAGCAAGAAAAATTAGAATTTGATTCAAACTGTAGAAAAACAATAAAAATTGAAAAAACATTAGGCAAGACTAGAATCTAACAACAGGTGTACTATAGTTTTGAAACAATTTTCCTCTCTCTAGTTTCCCACTTTTGCTAAAGACAAATCATAGTAGGACTGGTTTACTTTATTATATTTGGCCTAATTATTTGTATACAGTGCAGCAAGAATAATTATTTTTTATATAGTCTTTTAAATTGGCTTTGATGCAACTGTATTCCATAGAGGAATCTCAGGGAAGACTTTTATAAAGCTGAGCCCAGCCATGGATTTGTGCCATCAAATACCTTTGAGTTGGGTTGATCCTCTCCTCTTAAGGTTCCAAGATAACCTTGGGGCTCCTGGACCTATTAGAAACTGACATTCTTTATCCAACCACAGGTCAGGAATCCTGTACAGGGGCTGTGTAGACAAACGTATGAGGTCAGTTTTTCCAAGGGGCTTTTATTGGCTCCATAAGTCAAGTCTGAGTCCTTAAAGGAAAACACATCATTCCAGTCAAAGTCTTGGTAAAATAACCAGTTTCTCCAATTGTGTCATGTTACAGACAAAAACAGGTTCTTATTGCACTTATGCAAATAACTGTATTGTTGTAAGTAAAGAATACTCACAAATAGTTTCCAAATTTTGGAGAAATCACATAGACAGAAACAAATATGCTCCAAATTTTGTTCATAGGAGTATACTTTACTCTGTTGTTAAAAGCTGTCAATAATTTAAAATAAAAGTTTTCTTGACTCTGAAAAATAAAACAAAGAGTCAGCAACATTTAAGCAAAAAGTTAAAAAGATTACTTTAGTCTTCTACTAGTTCAGTTCATGCAGTTATCTTCTGTTCTGCTTGATATTCATGAACATTTCAGTTATCCAGGAGAGTCCTGAAAGATTTTTCTCTATTCTAATGTCACAATCTCCAAAGTTATCAGAAACCTGCATTTAAGAACACCTGTTAGAGTTCTGTAAGTGATTGTAATATAATAGGTGATTATAATTATTATATTATAGGTGATTATAAAACCACCTTCTAATGAGGACCAAAACAAGACAACAATTGTCCATGGATGAAAAAATGTTTTAGGGCAGCCATAGTTAAAGACACAATTTGACAAGGAAATGTGTTACCTTTGTGGCACAAAATAATATTTTTTTAAATTAAACTGGGTTTGATTTTTTCTTTTTTTAGACAGGGTCTCATGTTATCACCCAGGGTAGAGTGCAGTGGCAACATGTTAGCTCACTGCAGCCTCTACCTCCCAGGTTCAAGTGATCCTCCTGCCTTAGCCCCACTAGTAGCTGGGACTACAGGCATACACCATCACAACTGCCTAATTTTTTTGTAGAAACAAGGTTTCACCATGTTGTCTAGGCTGGTCTTGAACTCCTGAGCTCAAGAAAACCACCCACCTCTGCCTTCCAAAGTGCTAGGATTATAGGCATGAGCCACCACAGCCAGCCAATGGCATGCAATAATTTAACATAACAATTATTACTGATAATGTACACTAACCCATATCAAAATTATAGGAGTTTCCTATGATTTTGGAACACATACCAATAATATATTTATACAAATACAGCCTAAAGAAAGCCAAACACCATTTCATATTTGACAATGTTTCCTGTATAATTTTTATACCCAATAAGCCAAATTAAGTCATTTTTGGACTTAAGGGAGCCAGATATCTTAAAGGATTAATTAGACCAGAAAAATATATAATTTATAATTTGATTTTGGAAAGTTTGTCAAATAGCAAAGGTTTAAAACACTTGATATTACTGGCCATTGTAAAATAAGTCATTCATTTTACCAAAGTAATAACTCAAGGAATTCAAAAAGAAAGCAAAGCCCTCATTGTTTAAGAGGAGACTTAACTTTCCAAACAATAAGCCCTAATTGAAACAGCATGAAGCCAATTAAATGTGTTTTCCAAAATTTTATAAACAACCTATAAAATTTTAATCTTGACCACAAGCTATAACTTCCATAAGACTTTCACAACCTAAATTTATGAGGTGGTTAATGTGTCAAGAAAACCTTGTTAATCTGACATGGTCCCATATGCTAGTCTTGCATCAGTTTGCCTTTGACATTAATGAGTAATTTATAGAGAAACGGAACTTATTTTATCTCTTAAAATCAGCCCTTACAATCTCACATGCCCATCTCTTCTGCAATAGTCCCTAGGCCTTGAGGAGCTGAATCGTTTTAATTTCTGGCTCTGTGTTTCAGGATTGCAGTTTATTTTGATTGGCATCTTCTACCAGGCCTGAAGATGGGGATTTAGTTGCTGTCAGTGTTTAAAATTTAGCAGGACTTGGTGTCCTTTTTAGACCCAGGAGTCAAAGCCCTATAACTCAACGTTGTAAGTACTTCAAAAACACATACAGAAAGATACATGGAAGTAATAACCTTAATAAAAATTTTTTTTAATCTCGGTTTTTTTCCTTAGCAAACCAAAACTTAATAATATTGTGACAACTTGATCATGTAAAAGTTTTGTTTTTAAAAAAATTTTATTACACAGACCATTCATAACATGCTTGGAGTTTCTGGTTTATCCTGAACATCCCTCCTTCTTAAACAACATTTTAATGTAGGACTAAATTTACCATACAAGATTTTTCTCAAATAAAATTATTTTTCTTTCAACTTTCTTATAAAAAAAAAACTCTCTATTTTTATAACTTTCTTTACATCTCTTTTATTTCCTCATTCCTTTTACCTTGTTTTATACATGACCTTTAAATAAGTTTTGAATTAGACAAAAATTTTTCACCTTTTTTTAAGGGACACAGGTTTTTTAAGAATGTTTTCCTACAACTATATTTTTACTGGAAAATACCCAAATAATGAAATATCTGTTATTTAATTTAATATAACTTTAGATTCTAAATTATGATGAATTTGTCTATAAGTATTTATCCTATTACATTTACCTAATTATTTTATTTTAATTGTTTACCTAGATTATTTATGAAAGCTGTGATAGTCATCAGTTTTTTGTTTGCTTGTTTTTTTGTTTTTTGTTGTTTTTTGAGATGGAGTTTCACTCTTGTTACCCAGGCTGGTGTGCAATGAGGCAATCTCAGCCCACTGCAACCTCTGCCTTCCAGTTTTAAGTGATTTTCCCACCTCAGCCTCCTGAGTAGCTGGGATTACAGGCATGCACCACCACAGCTGGCTAATTTTGTATTTTTAGTAGAGATGGGGTTTCACCATGTAGGCCAGGCTGGTCTAGAACTCCTGACCTCAAGTGATCTGCCCACCTTGGCCTCCGAAAGTGCTGGGATTACAGGCATGAGCCATCACACCTGGCTGATAGTCATTACTTAAAGTTATGGAACTGCTATTGCAAAATTATAACTGAGTCAGTAAAAAAGATTTAACCTAACTGACTCCATCTTGCTGTTAACCTTCAGGCTGTTCTTGTTCATTCCTGGGTGTAGGCTGAACTAACTTTGGAAAGAACTTAGTTTATAGTTTAGCTTTGAAACAAAGATAATAACAAATCTTACTGACTGTGGACTAGCCCACCTAAAACCACAAGATTAAAATTATGGTAATCTTACTAAATTCAAGATGTAGCTATTTTTATTAAACCAGTATCAATGTCTTATTTATTAAAGATGACACAAGCAAGGATCATTCTGTTTTGGGTTGGGTTTATAGTTTTACAACCCCATGCCAAATTTTGACACCTTATAGTATTTGGCAGTGATAAGTATGAAATTGCTTAATAAATGCAAACAAAAATGTATGCTGGCAAAGTCTTAAGACATTTCTAATATTATTTTACCAATAATTTAAAAGCCAGCTTATTTACTGAAGATTTTACTTAAGTCATGTGAAATTGAAATAGCATTAAGCTAGTCTTTTTTCTTTAGTATCTGATTTAAGTGCTTTTATTTATTTATTTATTTATTCAGACAGAGTCTCGCCCTTCTGCCCAGGCTGGAGTGCAATGGCGCAATCTCAGCTCACTGCAACCTCCATCTCCCGGGTTCAAGTGATTCTCCTGCCTCAGCCTCCTGAGTAGCTGGGATTACAGGTATGCGCTATCATGCCCAGCTAATTTGTATTTTCAGTGGAGATAGGGTTTCGCCATGTTGGCCAGGCTAGTCTTAAACTCTTGACCTAAGGTGTTCTGCTCACCTTGGACTGCCAAAGTGCTGGGATTACAGGTGTGAGCCACTGTACCTGGCCTTAATTATTTATTTATTTAAGCCAATTAATTAGAGCTCTTTTGCATATTTTTAGTAGTGAAATACTGTGTACACGACACATAAATATATAGATGTATGAGGCATGCCAATAGAAATACATCTTATAAATTCATAAAGACCTTCTTTTTTTTCCTTTTTTAAAATCTTACCCTAGGCAGTCATCAGTTAAATAGCTTTAAATGTGTATATTAAAGGAAACAACTCAGGTGAAAATCAGATAGCAAAATTTACATCATAAGGTATGAAGAAAAAGTCTGGTGAGCTAGAGGGAAATTAAAATGAATTTAATTGCCAATAGAACATAAAATTATAGAAGTCTATTATAAAGGCCTTCAAATATATACACACACACATATACATACACACATACACACACAAAGATTCTATAGTTTTTACTTCAGTACTTTAGCCATGAGATTAATACAAGTTCACCAGTTTGCAAAAACAAATAAACAAACAAATAGATCTGTTAGAGTCAAACAGTGGTTTCTATCTTAGTAGAAAAGTAACAGCAGATTTGGCTGGGTGTGGTGGCTCATGCCTGTAATCCCAGCACTTTGGGAGGCTGAGGCAGGCAGATCATGAAGTCAGGAGTTCGAGACCAGCCTGGCCAATATGGTGAAACCTCATCTCCACTAAAATTACAAAAATTAGCTGGGTGTGGTGGTGTGCAGCTGTACTCTCAGCTAGTTGGGAAGCTGAGGCAGAAGAATTGCTTCAACCCAGGAGGTGGAGGTTGCAGTGAGCCAAGATCGCACCACTGCAATCCAGCTTGGGCAACAGAGCAAGATTCTGCCTCAAAAATAAATAAATAAATAAATAAATAAATAAATAAATGAAAAAAGAAAAGAAACAGCAAATTTCAAGAAAGCAGAAAAGAAAATAGAGAAAAAGGGGACCTAGGAACACTATAGTTTGCAGGTTGGCCTTAAGGCTCTTTTTCCTTAATGTAAATGTGTACAAAGACCATGTTGTTTCCATTTTATTCTGGCAAGTAGAGGTACCATAAAACCTACAGAGTGCTTGAAAGGGGGTCATTCTCCTTGTTTTCTCCTAATTCTTAGATTATTTTTGTCCCGCCTTTTTTTTTTTTTTTTTTTTAAAGGAGGAGCTGAGCTGTGGCCTAGGGTTTTTTGTGTGGCGGATCGATGTGTGCTGCTTGCAAGATTCCACAGTGAGTGTCACCACTGAGTTGTTTCCACCTTCTTACATGTCTCAGTTTCTCTCTCCAGAGGTCTATAACCTCTGAGAGGGCCATCAGGTGAGCAGTTCTTATATGCATTTTCTGGATGAGCCATTTTTAAAATTAATTTTTGTTAGGGATTTCCCAGGGCCATGATATGGGGGATCAACCCCCTAGATACTACCACAAAGACCCCAGTCACCTAGGGGCACCTTTCAACCGGGAGGAGCACATCCCCTTTCTCTTTGGATCTGAGAGAAACTCAGTCTCTCATTAACCAATGAAAACACCAGTTCAGTTCCTCACACAAATATGCACAGAGAAACTGAATTAAGGTTAATTTTGGGAGAAAAAGCAATAGAAAAGACCCTGTAGAATGCCCATCTGAACTAGAATTAGGATCCTTAACCAACAACTTCCTAGGAGAGAAAAGAAAAAAAAAGAAAAACAGCCAAGACTTGTTTGTAAACTGTGTTCTTGTAAACTGTGTTCAGCCACCTGTAACTGAATAGCTCTCGTCCACCATTATACATGCTAAGGTCAAATCCTCTCATAGTGCAAAATCATCTCTGGTACCCCCAAAGCCAAAGAGGTCAGGTCATGCAATACAGGAAAACAGAGCTTTGGACCTCAAAGGAATCTACCCATGACTCTTGAAACTCTACAAAGAAAACCAAACACCCCAAAAGGGGGTGAGTAGCACTTTTGTTCTGAATTCTTCAAAGGGGTTCAAGTCATTAGAAGCCTTCTCTAGACTTTTTGGTATTGCAGGTGGCAAAGGGGGAAGAAGGTATAGGGCAGAAGAAAAGTAAAAAAAAGAACAATTTTTTTTTTTAACACAGGAAGCAAACACAGAAACCAAACACATGGTTTTTTGTTTTCTCTATTTTTTTCAGTTTTGCAGCTGCAAGGACTTTTAGCCAAATTAGAGAGACCTTATTACCCATAATTTCAAATTCTCACTCAGATTTGATCAAGGCAGGTAGAGTTGTCAAATCCAATGGGAGAAAGACTGGAAGAAAACAAAAATGAAAACCCCCAGCAATATGATAACTGAGTGCTCTAATGGTAAGGAGAAATTAAGACCAGGTGGTTCTTAAACTTTAGCCAAGACAAAACCCCAATTCAGCTTCTTACCTAGGGTTGGGTCTCAGGCTGAAGACTGTTTTCTACCATCCTAGAAGCAGGAAAACTCAAACTCATCTTCCCTGCTGGGAGCAAGCTCAAACTCTATAAAAGAGTTACCTGCCTTCCATCATCATGGAAACAACAAATCTTGCCTTCCTTGTTGAAAGCAAGTAAAACTCAAAAAAAAAAAAAAAGGAGATGTACAGCAAAGTAAACTTTAGCTCTCCACCAAATTTTGGGAGACCATCTGGAGGGGTGCTCCTAGACCTCAGCAAATTGTCCTATTAGTTTGAGCTATAAAGTTAGCTCATGTTGACACCAAGCACTGACAGGAAATTTGTGAAAGGTCAGGCATATCTCCACCCAGAATCCATCCATGGTTACCAAATGTGAATCCTGAAAATTTGAGACATGTCTCAGTTAATTTAGAAAGTTTATTTTGCCAAGTTCGAGGATGCGTACCCATGACATGGCCTCAGGAGGTCCTGATGACATGTGCCCAAGGTGGTCACAGCACAATTTGGCTTTATACATTTTAGGGAGACATGAGACATCAATCAACATATGTAAAATAAACATTGATTCAGTTTGAAAAGGAAAGGTGGAACAACTTGAAGTGCGAAGTGCAGAGAAGGCTTCCAGGTCACAGGTAGGTGAGAGACAAACGGTTGCATTCTTTTGAGTTTCTGATTAGCCTCTCCAAAGGAGGCAATCAGGTATGCATTTATCTCAGTGAGCAGAGAGGTGACTGAACAGAATGGGAGGCAGGTTTGCTCTAAGTAGATCCCAGCTTGACTTTTCCCTTTAGCTTAGTGATTTTGGGGGCCTAAGATATTTTCCTTTCACACTAGGCATATGATGAATAATGTAGTAACTCTGGAAATTAGATTCTCCCCCTTTCCCAGAGTTTGCTAGGAGGAGGGATGCAAGGGGATAGTAAAGAGGCACCTTTGAGGTCAATAACAGAACAGAATAGTGAGTTGTGGAAGGGAGTATTGAAGATAGGAGGGTGTATGGATTTGGCACTATAGGGTGGAAAGGATGACTTGATTAATAAGGTGAAGATCCTGAACCAACCTGTATGAACTGTCCGGTTTCTGGACAGGTAGGATAGGGGAATTGTAAGGAGAATTTGTAGGCTTTAAGAGGCCATGTTGTAACAGGCAGGAGATAATGGGCTTTAACCCTTTTAAAGCCTACTGTGGGATGGAATATTGGCGTTGAGTAGGGTAGGGGTGATTAGGTTTTAATGGGATGATAAGGGGTGCATGATTGGTTGCCAAGGAGGGAGTAGAGGTATCCCATACTTGTGGATTAAGGTAGGGAGACACAAGGGGAGGATGCAAAGGAGGCTTTGAACTGGGGAAAAGGGTGGTAATGAAGTGTGGCTGTAGCCCAGGAATAGTCAGGGAAGCAGACAATTTAATTAAAATATCTCATCCTAATAAGGGAGCTGGGCAGGTGGGGATAACTACAAAGGGGTGCATAAAAGAACGTTGTCCAAGTTGGCACCAGAGTTGGGGAGTTTTAAGAGGTTTAGAAGCTTGGCCATCAATACCCACACCAGTTATGGAGGCAAGGGAAACAGGCCCTTGAAAAGAAGGCAATGTGGAGTGGGTAGCCTCCATATTGTTTAAGAAGGGGACGGACTTACCCTCCACTGTGTTACCTGAAGTGTTTGTGATGGTCCAGGAGGCTTCCGAGGCGATCAGGCGGCATCAGTCTTCAGCCGCTAAGCTGAGAATATCTGGGAAGGAGTCAGTCAGAGAGCCTTGGGCCAGAGTTCCAGGGGCTCTGGGAGTGACTGAAGGGTGAGTTGGACAGTCCGTTTTCCAGTGGGGTCCTGCACAGATGGGACACGGCTTAGGAGGAATCCCAGGCTGTGGGCATTCCTTGGCCCAGTGGCCAGATTTCTGGCACTTGAAGCAAGAACTTGAGGGAGGAGGTCCTGGAGGAATGCCTGACCACTGCGATTTAGGTGTTTTGAAGTTCTTGTGTGCTGGAGATGTGGCTGGGGTTTCTCTCGCAGTGGAGGCAAGTAATTGCAACTCCGAAATACGTTGCCACTTGGCTGCCTCTTCTCTATTATTGTACACCTTGAAGGTGAGGTTAATTAAGTCCTGTTGTGGGGTTTGAGGGATGGAATTTAATTTTTGGAGTTTTATTTAATGTTGGCAGCGGATTGGGTAATGAAATGTATATTGAGAATAAGATGGCCTTCTGGCACCTCCGGGTCTAGGTTGGTAAATCTTCTAAGGGTTGTTGCCAAAAGGGCCATGAACTGGGGTGGGATTTTATATTTGATGAAAAAGAGCCTAAATGCTAACTGATTTGGGAGCGATCGGATAAAGAAAAAGGAGTGTTAACCTTGGCTGTACCTTCAGCTCCAGCCACCTCTCTAAGAGGAAATTGTTGGGCAGGTGAGGGAAGGCTAGTCACAGAACGAAACTGTGAACCAGACCAGGTGTGAGAAGGGGAGGTGATAGAAGGATTGTAGGGTTGGGGAGTAGAGGCTGAGGAAGAATTGGGACCTGGCTTCACCTGGAGAGGAGCAGCCTGGGGAGGAGGGGAAATGTCAGATTGGTCTGTAGAAAAGGAGGATTCAAAGGACTCAGAGCTTGGGGTGGAGATTGAAGGAACAGACAGGAGAGAAGAAATATTTGGGACAAGTCACACTGGGAGCAGAGATGAGGGAGGGACCAATGTGTAAAAGAATGCCTGGACATCAGGTACCCCAGACCATTTGCCCATTTTATGACAAAAATTATCTAGATCTTGTAGGATGGAGAAATCAAAAGGGTCACTTTTTGGCCATTTAGAACCATTGTCGAGTTTGTATTGGGGCCAAGTAGTATTGCAGAAGAAAATAAGGTGTTTAGGTTTTAGGTCAGGTGTGAGTTGAAGAGGTTTTAAGTTCTTGAGAACATAGGCTAAGGGAGAAGAAGGGGGAATGAAGGGTGGAAGCTTGCCCATAGTGAAGTTTGAAGAGAAAGGTAGAGACGCGGAGAAGGGAAATGTGAGTGAGCAACCAAAGCAGGCATCCCCACAATTGGTTTGCCACCAGAGGAGTGTGGGTGAATAATCAAGGGAGGTGTCCCCATGGTGACCAGACACCAGTGGAATGTAGGTGGATGATCAGGGCGGGCATCCCTGTGATGATCAGACAACAGCGGAACATGGGTGAATGATCAGGGCAGGCATCCCCGTGGTGACCAGACACCAATGGAATGTGGGTGAATGATCAGTGTAGGCATCTCCGTGATTATCAGACACCAAGGGAAGACTGTCTTCCCAAGTCCATGACCGGTGCTGGAGTTTTGGGCCCACAGACAAAATGTGTCTCCTTTGTCTCTACTAGAGATGAAAAAGAACTGGAATTGGAAGTGTTATAGATAAAGTTTCAGCGCCACAAAAGAAATAGCACTCAAACATAAAATTTTCTTTTTAATTCTCAGCAAGGGAAGGTACTCCTATAGAAAGTGCACTCTCACAGATGGAGCAATGGTGGGTGCACACCTGGACAAGGGAGGGAAAGGGGTTCTTATTCCTGACACAAGTGGTTCCTACTACTGTGTTGTTCCCCTATTGGCTAGGGTTAGACTGCACAGGCTAAACTAATTCCAATTGACTAATTTAAGGAGAGTGACAGGATGAGTGGTTTGGTGGGAAAAATGGTTATTAAATGAGTCAGGATGGAGAATGAATCAGAATGAGTCAGGGTGGAGTAGGTAATCTGAATGAGTAGAATGAGTCAGGGTGGAGTAGGTAATGAGTCAAGGTGGAGAATGAGTCCGGGTGGAAAGGTTGCTTTACGAGGACGTTAAGTTTAAAAGTAGAAGGCAAATAATTGAACATACTGACATATTAATTCTTTGAAGAGAAATTTAGAATTCATATTTAACAGAAGTACGGGGAGATTGAAGGTAGCAAGAGAGGCTGGAGAAGAAAGTGAAGAGACCACTTACCCAATTTGAAATTGGTGAGACATTCCTTAGGCTGGTCTGAGGACCCGAGGTTGTAAGTGTATCTCCTCACAGAGTGAGGGTGAAGACAGGGGACCAGTCTCGTGAAGGAGTCCCCCTGTCCCGGGTCTTTGGCACCAAATGTTATGCGCATCTGTGCGAAGAGACCACCAAACAGGCTTTGTGTGAGCAATAAAGCTTTTTAATCACCTGGGTACAGACGGACTGAGTCCCAAAAAAGAGTCAGCAAAGGGAGTAAGGGTGAGGTAGTTTTATAAGATTTGGGTAGTAGTGGAAAATTACAGTTAAAGGGGGTGGTTCTCTTGCAGGCAAGGGCAGGGGTCACAAGGTGCTTGGTGGGGAGCTCCTGAGATTCATTGTCTAGGAGAAGGAATGTCACAAGGTCAATTGATCAGTTAAGGTGGGGCAGGAACAAATCACAATGGTGGAATGTCATCAGTTAAGGCAGGAACTGGCTATTTTCACTTCTTTTGTAGTTCTTCAGGCCATCTGAATGTATATGTGCAGGTCACAGGGGATATGATGTCTTAGCTTGGGCACAGAGGCCTGAAAAACCAGACTCAGATGGCAAAAATCTATGCTGTCTGAGTTTGGTTCTGTAGCCTGCTTTGTCTCTTCAGACTGTGGGTGTTTTTATTTTACATTTATTTATTTATTTATTTATTATTATTTTTTGAGATGAAGTTTCTCTCTTGTTGCCTCTGCTGGAGTACAATGGCATGGTCTTGGCTCACTGCAACCTCTGCCTCCCCGGTGCAAGTGATTCTCCTGCCTCAACCTCCTGAGTAGCTGGATTTACAGGTGTCCACCACCATGCATGGCTAATTTTTATATTTTTTAGTAGAGATGGGGTTTTGCCATGTTGGCCAGGCTGGTCTCAAACTTCTGACCTCAAGTGATCCACCCACTTTGGCTTCCCAAAGTGCTGGGATTACAGGTGTGAGCCACCACACCCAGCCTTATTTTATTTATTTTTTGCTACGCCTTGTAAGAGGTAAAGAGAACCGAAGACCTTCGTGTGAAGTTTTATGATTATCTGGTTCGACATTAGACTCTCTTTCTGCGGTGTGGCTGTAGTGGCCAGAGTCAAAAATTTCCTCAAGTGTCCTTGTTTTTGTCTTCTCTGCTATCTTTGGCTTTCCCTACAGACTTCCTAGAGTCAGAGCTTGCAATTCTTTTAACTGTAGTCGTTTGTTGTTATACAGGCATCCTGTTGATATGGTGGTAAAATGTAGCGGGAAGGGAAGCATTGTAAAATCGTATGAGCAGGTCTCAGTCTTTCAGTGAGCCTGTGCCCCTGGGATGTGACTTGCACAAGTGCTTCTCAGCACAAGCGCTTACCATAGATAAGACAAGAAGGCTAGAGAGGGCTGAGTTGAGTATTTTCCTTTCCCCTGCATCAGGTAGGCTTTGGTAGAATGCTTTCCCTTGAGGGCACCTCTTTGTTAAGGTGGCCAGAACCCTCTGCATATATTTCAAAATGGTTACTGTTTCCATGCCCCTACTGGAGGGGATAGTTCCCCCATCTTCACTGTGAGAACTCTGTGGGGTTCCTGGAGGTAAAACTCATGAAAGTGAATGGGGATACTCATAAGGCTGGGTCCCAAAAGGTTTTTATTTCTCAAGCTAGTGCATGCCCCAACTTAGCAAATAGTCAATTATTCTTTAAGTCTTCCTGTCTGTTGTGATTCTTTATATTCACTTATTTCTCTAGTTTGTTTTTTTTTTTTTTAAATGCAGTTTTGCTCTTGTTGCCCAAGCTGGGATGCAATGGCATGATCTCGGCTCATTGCAATCTCTGCCTCCTGGTTCAAGTCATTCTCCTGTCTCAGCCTCCCGAGTAGCTGGGATTACAGGCATGCACCACCATACCTGGCTTTTTTTTTTTTTTTTTTTTTGTATTTTTAGTAGAAATGGGGTTTCTCCATGTTAGCCAGCTGGTCTTGAACTCCTGACCTCGGGTAATCCACCCACCTTGGCCTCCCAAAGTGCTGGGATTACAGGCATGAGCCACCGTGCTGGCCTATTTCTCCACTTTTGGGGGCACTAGTTTGTCCTGTGAGGTAAATTCTCTGATAGATCTAGGAAGAGTTGTTTATTTTTGTTCAGCTTTTTTTTTCTTTTTAATGAGGATGGGAGTAATCACTTTCATGCTCTTTGCATGTGAAACCAAAAGTGAATCAGAAACTAAAAGTGAACTATACCTTTTATTTTTTAACTAGATTTTATCTTATTGTGGTAAAATGCTTAACATAAAATCTATGCATTTGGTTTTTACTTGTCTTATTACATTGTCCGGGACCTCCAGTGCAACACTGAATAAAAGTGAAAATAGACATCTTGTCTTATTCCAGATAATGGAGAGAAAATATTCAACATTTGAACTGTTGGGACCAGGCCCCCAAATCTGGCCATAAAGTGGCCCCAAAACTGGTCATAAACAAAATTTCTGCAGCCCTGTGACATGTTCATGATGGCCATGACACCCACCCTGAAGGTTGTGGGTTTACTGGAATGAGGGCAAGGAATACCTGGCCCACTCAGGGCAGAAAACCATTTAAGGTGTTCTTAAACCACAAACAATAGCATGAGCAATCTGTTCCTTAAGGACATGTTCCTTCTGCAGATAACAAGCCAGAGCCCGTCCATTTGTTTCAGCCCATCCCTTTGTTTCCCATAAGGAATGCTTTTAGTTAATCTGTGATCTATAGAAACAATGCTTATCACTGGCTTGCTGTCAATAAATATGTGGGTAAACCTCTGTTCATGGCTCTCAGCTCTGAAGGCTGTCAGCCCCCGATTTCCACACTCTATATTTCTCTGTGTGTGTGTGTGTGTCTTTAATTCCTCTAGTGCCACTGGGTTAGGGTCTCCACAACTGAGCTGGTCTTGGCAAGTGGTGCCCATATGTGGGGCTTGAACCCAGGTCGAAGTGTC
>NW_012103098.1:3562569-3575004 GCF_000951045.1 Mandrillus leucophaeus | reverse complement strand
TCCTGACCTCGTGATCCGCCCATCTCGGCCTCCCAAAGTGCTGGGATTACAGACATGAGCCACTGCGCCCAGCCCTGAGTACTCTTAAGCAATCCCCATGGTGAGTAAGAAGGGGAGCTCAGAAGCATCAGGGTAACAATGGAACAAGTGTGGGCTCTGGTTTCTTCCACCTTGGAATCTTTTCACACTAATGATGAGGAGGAAGGAAAGTATAATGAAGTAACAGAAGAGATAACAGAACAGGTTTATTTGCCAGCTAAAGCTAACGTGGCAAAGGAGGGAGAGGTTTGTCCCTAACCTTCTACACTCCCTCATTATTTTGAAGAAAAAGAGTGGCCTGACCCTCCAGATCTTTCTTTTCCGGAGGACACTGGGTGAAAAGTTGTTGCCCCAGTGACTGTTCAAGCAGTGCCTTGAGTGACTGCTCTCAGTTCTACTCAGGCAGGAATTCAGCAAGCTAGATGAGAGGGTGATATAGAGCCTTGACAGTTCCTTGTTATAATACACCCCCCAGATCAACAGGGAAATATTATAGCTACATTTGAGCCTTTTCCTTCTAAATTACTCAAAGAATTTAAACAAGCTATTAATCAATATGGACCAGTTTCTCCTTTTGTAATGGGGCTGTTAAAGAATGTTGCTGTCTCCAGTCAGATGTTGCTAGTGGGGATGGTAGGATTACTTCTAGGTAGAGCTAGTTTAAATTTAAAAGGAGTGCAAGCACAAACAGGAGTCATTGATTCAGATTACAATGGGGAAATTCAAATTGTTATATCTACTTCTGTTCCCTGGAAAACAGAGCCGAGAGAGCGTATAGCACAGCTCCTGATTGTGCCATATGTGGAAATGGAGAAAAGTGAAATTAAACAAACAGGAGGATTTGGAAGCACAAATAAACAAGGCAAAGCAGCTTATTGGGTGAATCAAATTACTGATAAACGTCCAAACTGTGAATTAACTATTCAGGGAAAGAAATTTAAACGTTTGGTAGATACAGGAATGGACATTTCAATCATTTTTCTACAGCACTGGCCATCCACGTGGCCAATTCAACCCACTCAACATAGTTGGAGTAGATAAAGCCCCTGAAGTATATCAAATTAGTTATATTTTGCATTTTGAAGGACCCGATGGACAACCTGGGACTGTTCAATCAATTATAACTTCTGTACCTATAAAATTATGGGGGAGAGATTTGTTACAACAATGGGGAGCACAAGTTCTAATTCCAGAACAATTATATAGCCCTCAAAGTCAACGTATGATTCATGAAATGGGGTATGTCCCTGGTGTGGGACTAGGAAAAAATTTGCAAGGTTTGAAGAAACCATTTCAAGCAGAAAGATAAAGTTCCCACCAAGGTTTAGGATACCATTTTTGAAGGTGGCCATCGTTAAGCCTCCAGAACCTATACCTTTAAAATGGTTAACAGATAAGCCAATTTGGATAGAACAATTGCTGCTGAGTAAAGAGAAACTGGAGGCTTTAGAGGACTTAGTTACTGAACAATTAGAAAAACGACACAGCTCCAACATTTTCCCCTTAGAATTCTCCAGTTTTCATAATAAAGAAAAAATCAGGTAAATGGAGAATATTAACTGACTTAAGAGCCATTAGTTCAGTTATACAACCTGTGGGAGCATTGCAGCCAGGACTGCCTTCTCCTACTATGATTCCAAAAAATTGACCTTTAATAGGCATAGATTTAAAAGACTGCATTTCTTTACTATCCCCTTAGCTGAGAAAGACTGTGAATGGTTTGCATTTACAATTCCTGCAGTAAACAACTTGGAACCTGCTAAGTGTTTTCATTGGAAAGGGTTGCCACAAGGCATGTTAAACAGTCAAACAATTTGCCAGACTTATGTAGGGCAAGCAATTCAACCTACTCGTAAAAAATTTTCATAGTGTTTCATTATTCATTATATGGACAATATACTTTGTGCTGCCCCCACTCAAGAAATATTACTCCAATGTTATGATCACTTGCAAAATTCGATTTCTCGTTCTGGCTTAATTATAGCTCCTGACAAAATTCAGGCACTACTCCTTGTTCCTGCTTGGGGACCTCAGCAAATGACACTACAATAGTGCCACAGAAAGTAACCATACATAGGGATCAATTGAAAACATTAAATGACTTTCAAAAATTACTAGGGGACATTAATTGGATATGACCCGCTCTAGGCATTCCTACCTATGCTATGAGTAATCTATTTTCCATCCTTAGAGGAGATCCTAGTCTCACTAGCCCTCGGCAATTAACAAAGGAGGCTGAGGCAGAGTTACAGCTGATTGAAAAGCAAGTCCATGAAGTTCAAATAAATAAAATAGATCCAGAGAAGACTCTAGATTTGCTAATTTTCCCAACATATCATTCACCTACTGGTGTTATTGTCCAAGAGCAGGACTTAGTAGAATGACTTTTTCTTCCACACACTAATTCACAGACTCTAATTCCTTATTTGGATCAAATTGCTACTATGATAGGAAATGGGAGAACTTGGATTGTTAAATTACACGGATATGATCCTGGAAAAATTATTGTCCCTCTCACGAAGGCACAAATACAACAAGCTTTTATAAATAGTCTTATTTGGCAAACCCATTTAGCTGACTTTGTGGGTATTCTCGATAATCATTTTCCTAAAACAAAATTATTTCAATTTTTGAAATTAACTAAATGGATTCTCCCTAAAATAACTAAATTCAAACCAATTGAAGGTGCTGAAAATATCTTCACAGAGGGGTCTAGTAATGGTAAAGCCTCTTATTCTGGATCAAAAGGTAAAGTGGTAAAGCCTCTTATTCTGGATCAAAAGGTAAAGTTCTTCAGATGCCCTGTATTTCAGTTTAAAAAGTGGAGCTTGTAGCTGTAATTGAGGTATTGACTGCTTTTAATATGCCTATTAATGTGATTTCTGATTCTTCATACACAGTTCATTCCACACAATTAATTGAAAATGCTCAGTTATGATTTCATACAGATGAACAACTGATGACTTTATTTACCCAACTGCAAAGAGCAGTCAGTAGTAGAATGCATCCTTCTTATATCTCTCACATTAGGGCTCATACATCTCTTCCAGGACCTTTGACTGCAGGGAATCAAATGGCTGATTGCCTAGTTGCTACTGCAATATCTAATGCCAGACACTTTCACAATTTAACCCATGTTAATGCCTCTGGTCTCAAATGCAGATATAGCGTTACCTGGAAAGAAGCTAAAGCTATTATCCAGCAATGCCCAACTTGCCAAATGGTGCATTCCTCATCTTTTACAGGAAGAGTTAATCCTCGAGGATTGGAACCTAAGTCTCTTTGGCAAATGGACGTCATACATATTCCCTCGTTTGGGAGACTAGCTTATGTACATGTATTTGTGAATACCTTTTCTCACTTTTTCTGGGCTACATGCCAATCAGGGGAGTCTTCTGCCTGTGTTAAATGTCACCTTTTGCAGTATTTTACAGTGATGGGCATTCTAGCTTCTATTAAAACAGATAATGCCCCAGGCCAAGCTCTAGCTACATTTTTCTCTATATGGAATATTAAACACATCACTGGTATCCCATATAATTCTCAAGGACAAGTCATAGTGGAAAGAATGAATCTCTCCCTGAAACAGCAGTTGCAAAAGCAAAAAGGGGAAAACAGGGACTACAGGACACCCATATGCAATTGAATCTAGCATAAGTGGCTTTAATTTTTTTGAGCCTGCCTAAAGACCAGATGCTGTCAGCAGCTGAACAGCATCTACAGAAAGCAGTTGCAAAGACAGAAGCAGAACAGCTAGTTTGGTGGAGAGATCTGATAACAAAAAGTTGGGAAATAGGTAAAATAATAACTTGGGGTAGAAGTTATGCTTGTGTTTCTCCAGGACTGAATCAACAGCCAATTTGGGTGCCATTGAGATATCTAAAGCCTTACTATGAGCCAGATACCAAGGAAGAGATTTTGGGAGGATCCCAAAGACCCACCAATTGAAGCCATGTCAAGCTTACACTGAGGAGGACCCCAACTGTCATGAGCAACACCTGTTGAACACAGCCATCTGCCTGGGGAAAGATCAAGAAGCTGTCACAGATGGCAAAAGAAAACCTGAAGAAAGCGGGACAACCAGTCACAATGAGTAATTTAATGATAGCCATGATAACGGTGATCACCATTGCCATGAGTATTCCTTCAACAAGGGCTGACACAGAGAAGAATTATATTTATTGGATATATTGGCTGGCGATAATGCCTGGATGTAATCACTCTATGGCACAGTTACACATGCTTTCTGGTCTCAGTATTTACCATAATAAATCCACTCCTATAATTGAGGCATCCTGCCCTCAAAAACCTATTTGTAAACAGAATTGGACCTGGCCAGGAATAATGAACATACTTGTTTAGGAAGATTGCATTGTAGAACAGGCAGGGGTGCTGTGCAATGATTCCTATGGAATCATTATTGATTGGTCCCCTAAGGGGATGTTTAGCTTGAATTGCACCTCTCAGTCTGCATGCCATGGCCACACTATGTTCAGCTAGTCTGAATAAAACAGTCAGATGGTAGAAATGGTAAGAAATACAGCAAGAGTTCCTATTATCTGGAAACATGGCAGTATAGTGGCACCTCAACCTCAAATGACATGGCCCACTGTAGGAGCTAAACATAAGGATTTGTGGAAACTATCAATGGCTTTTAATAAGGTCAAAGTTTGGGAAAGAATAAAAAAGCATCTAGAAGGACACTTTACAAACTTGTCTTTGGATATTGCAAAATTAAAAGAACAAATATTTAAAGCATCCCAGGCACACCTGACCTTAATGCCAGGAACTGGTGTGCTTGAAGGAGCTGCAGACAGATTAGCAGCTATTAACCCATTAAAATAGATAAAAACACTTGGAAGCTCTGTGATTTCAATGACTGTGCTTTTAATCTGTGTTGTTTGTCTTTGCATAGTCTGCAGATGCAGATCCTGACTCCTGAGAGAAGTAGTTCACTGTGATAAAGCCACCTTTGCTTTTATCATCTTGCAAAAACAAAAAATGGAGACATGTGGGAACAGGCCCCCAAACCTGGCCATAAACTGGCCCCAAAACTGGCCATAAACAAAATTTCTGCAGCATTGTGACATGTCCGTGATGGCCATGATGCCCATGCTGAAGGTTGTGGGTTTACCGGAATGAGGTCTAGGAATACCTGGCCCACCTAGGGCAGAAAACCGCTTAAGGCGTTCTTAAACCACAAACAATAGCATGAGCAATCTGTGCCTTAAGGACATTTTCCTGCTGCAGATAACTAGCCAGAGCCCATCCATTTGTTTCGGCCCATCTCTTTGTTTCCCATAAGGAATGCTTTTAATCTATAATCTATAGAAACAATGCTTATCACTGACTTGCTGTCTATACATATGTGGGTAAATCTCTGTTCGTGGCTCTCAGCTCTGAAGGCTGTCAGCCCCCTGATTTCCCACTCCACACTCTATATTTCTGTGTGTGTGTCTTTAATTCCTCTAGTGCTACTGGGTTAGGGTCTCCACAACTGAGCTGGTCTTGGCATTTGAATACTAAGTATAATATCACTTTTAGGTTTTCTGTGGATGTCCTATATCAGATTGAAAGCATTTCCTTTTATTCTTCATTTTCTGAGATTTTCTATTATGAATGATGTTGAATTTTAAAAAATAATTTTCTGCACTTATTGAGATAATCATATGGTTTATCTCATTCATACTATTGAGGTTAAATTACATTACTTTTTCAGCTTTATTGAGATATGATTGACAAAAATTATACATGTTTAAGGTGTAAAACTTCATGTTTTGATATGTGTATACATTGTGAAGTGATCACTGCAACCAAGATAATTAACATATTTATCACCTCACAGTTACCCTTTTTTGTGGTGAGATCACTTACGATTGACCCTCTTAGCAAAATTCACATAGACAATACAGTATTGTATATATAGTCACATTGCTGTTGATCAGCTCTCCAGAATTTATAAAACTTTACTCTTTGATCAACATCTCCTCATTTGCCTCTCCTCTCAGCAACTGGCATCCACCATTCTACTCTTTGTGTCAACAAGTTTGACTATTTTAGATTCCACATATCTGCGAGATCATGTAGAATTTGTTGTTCTGTTCCTAGTTTATTTCACTTAGCATAATGTTCTCCAGGTGCATTCATGTTGCTGTAAATGGCAGGATTTTTTTTTAAGTGCTAAAAATTATCTTATTATATATGTAAATAGGAAATAGAAAATGTGTGAGAGAGATATAGTGAGTATATAGTGAATTTTTATATAGATAAATTTATAAACATGCATCTATCTCATCCATATATATATATAAAAATAAAATAGTGCAGATGTTTTTTCAATTTCCTTTGGATATATGCCCAGATAAGGACTGCTACAAACAGTGTATAAGGGTTCTCTTTTCTCCACATCCTTGCCAACATTTGTTATCTTTTGTCTTTTTGCTAACAGCCATTCTAACGGGTGTGAGATGATTGCTCATTGTGGGTTTCATTTGCATTACCCTGATAATTAATGATGTTGAACATATTTTCGTATCCTATTGGCCATTATGTATCTTCATTTGAAAAATCTGCTTATATCCTTTGCCCATTTTAAAAATAGGGGGTTTTTTGGTTATTAAGTTGTATGAGTTTATTATGCATTTTGGATTTGAGCTCCCTATCAGATATAGTTTGCAAATATTTTCTCCCATTCCATAGATTGTCCCTTCACTCTGTTGATGTTGTGCTTGCTGTGCAGAAGCTTTTTAGTTTGATGCAATACCATTTGTTTATTTTTACACTTGTTGCTTGTGTTTTTGGTGTCATAGTCAGAAAAATCTTTGCCTAGACCAACGTCAAGAAGCTTTTCCTATTGATCTCTTTTAGTAGTTTTACAGTTTCAGGTTTTGTCTTTAAGTTTTAAAGTCACTTTGAGTAATTTTTTTTTTTTTTTTTTGAGACAGAGTCTCGCTCTGTTACCCAGGCTGGAGTGCAGTGGCTGAATCTCCGCTCACTGCAAGCGCCGCCTCCCGAGTTTATGCCATTCTCCTGCCTCAGCCTCCCGAGTAGCTGGAACTACAGGCACCTGCCACCTCGCCCGGCTAGTTTTTTTGTATTTTTTAGTAGAGATGGGGTTTCACTGTGTTAGCCAGAACGGTCTCGATCTCCTGACCTCATGATCTGCCCGTCTCGGCCTCCCAAAGTGCTGGGATTACAGGCTTGAGCCACTGCACCCAGCCAAGTAATTTTTATATATAGGGTGATGTATATAGGGTTCAATTTCATCATTCTGCATGTACATACCCAATTTTTCCAATATCACATATTAAGGAGATTATATGTTCCTATTGAGTGTTCTTAGTATTGTTGTTGAAAAGCAACTCACCATAAATGTGTGGATTTAATTCTGAGCTCTCTATTCTGTTTCATTGGTCTGTTTTTATGCCAGTATCACACTGTTTTGATTACTATAGCTCTGTAGTATATTTTGAAATCAGGTAGTATGATGCCTCCAGCTCTTTTCTTGCTCAAGATTGCTTTGACTATTTGGAGTTTTGTAGCTTTATGTGATTTTCAGGATTTTTTTCCATTTATGCCAAGAATGCCATTGGTGTTCTCATAGGGATTTCACTGAATCTATAGATTGCCATGTGTAGTCTGGACATTTTAACAATATTAATTATCCAATCATGAACATGAAACATCTTTCTATTTGTCTGTGTCTTGTTTAATATCATTCATCAATGTTTTACAATCTGTGCACACGTCTTTCACTTCTTTAGCTGAGATTATTCCTACATCTTTAAAAAAGTTATTGTAAATGGGATTGTTTCTTGATTTCTTTTTTTGGATAGTTTGTTGGTAGTATATAGAAATGCTACAGTCAGTCATGGTGGCTCACAACTGTTATCCTAGCACTTTGGGAAGCCAAGGAAGAATTGCTTGAAGCTGAGGAGTTCAAGACCAGCCTACGCAACATAGCCAGACCCTGCCTCTGTGAAAAAAAGAGGCTGGGCATGGTGGCTCACACCTGTAGTGCCAGCACTTTGTGGACTGCTTGAGCCCAAGAGTTTGAGACCAGCCTGGGCAGCATGATGAAACCCCATTCCTAAAAAAAAAAAAAAAAATTAAAAATAAGTTAGCTGGGCATAGTTGTGCATGTCTGTAGTCCCAGTTACTTGAGAGGCTGAGGTGGGAGGATCACCTGAGCCTAGGAGGTTGAGGCTGCAGTGAGCTGTGATTGTGCCACTGCACTCCAGCCTGGGTGACAAGAGTAAGACCCCCCATCTCAAAATAAATAAATAAATAAGAAATACTACTGATTTTTGTATGTTAATTTTGTATCCTGCAATTTTACTGAATTTTTAAATTAGTTCTAACAGTTTTTCATTATTGTTGTTGAGTCTTTAGGAATTTTTACATATTTGATTATCTCATCTGCTAACAGATAATTTTACTTCTTCCTTTTCAATTTGGATGCCTTTTATTTCTGTTTCTTATCTAATTGCCCTGGCTAGGACTTACAATACTATGTTGAATGGAAATGATAAGAGTGGACTTCCTTGTCTTGTCCTCAGTCTTAGAAGGAAAGTGTCTGAGTCCATTTTGTGTTGCTGTAAAGGAATACCCAAGGTAATTTACAAAGAGAAGAGATTTATTTGGATCATGGTTCTATAGGCTATACAAGAAGTGTGGCCTCAGCATCTCCTTCTAGTGAGGAACCCAGGAAGCTTCCAATTATGGCAGAAGGTGAAGGGAGGGCATGCATATCACATGGTGAGAAAGGAAGGAAGTGAGAGAAGGTTGGTGCCAGATTCTTTTTAACCATCAGATCTTGTGGTAACTAAGAGTAGAAGTCACCCATTACTACTAGGACAGCACCACGCTGTTCATGAGGGAATCTGCCCCCATGTCCCAAACACTTCCTACCAGGCCCCACCTCTAATATTGTAGATCAACTGTCAGCATGATATTTGGAGGGGACAAATATCCAAACTACATCAGAAATATTTCAGGTTTTTCCCATTGATTACAATGTTAGTTGTATGCTTTTCACATATGATCTTTACTGTGTTGGAATGTTTCTTGAATACTTCTTGAGAATTTTTATCACGAATGCATGCTGAATTTTGTCAAATTTTTTTTCTGCATCTATTGAGACAATAATGTGTTTTTAATCTTTCATTTTGTTAATGTGGTGTATCAAGTTGATTGATTTGTGTATGTTGAACCATCCTTGCATCCAAGGGATAAATCTCACTTGATAATGGTGTATGATTCTCTTAATGTGTTATTTAATTCAGTTTGCTAGTATTTTATTGAGGATTTTTGAATCCATGTTCATCAAGAATGTTGTCCTATAACTTTTTTTTCTTGTGATGTCTTTGTCTAGCTTTGGTATCAGGGTGATGCTAGCTTCATGAAATAAGTTTGGAAGTGCTTCCTCTTCTTTTTTTTTGGAAAAGTTTAAGAAGAATTGATATTAATTCTTCTTTGAATGTTTGGTACAATTTACCCATGAAGCCTTCTGGTCCTGTGCTTTTCTTTTTTGGGAAGTTTTCAATTACTAGTTCAATCTCCTTATGCATTATTGATCTACTCAGGCTTTCTATTTCTTCTTGATTCAAATTTGATATGTTGTATGATTTCAAGAATTCATCCATTTCTGATAGGTCATCCAATTTTTTGGAGTATAGTTGTTCATAATAGTCCCTTATGAAACTTATTTCTGAAGCATCCATTGTAGTGTCTCTGCTTTCAAGTCCCATTTTATTTACTTGAGTTTTCTTTCCATTTTTCTTAGTCTAGTTAAGTCTTTGTTAATTTTGTTTATCTTTTCTAAAACCTAAGTCTTAGTTTTGTTGGTTTTTAAATATTTTTCCTATTCTCGATTTATTTTTGTGCTAATTTTTTATTATTTCTTTTCTTCTGGTAACTTTGGGCTTAGTCTTTCTTTTTTTAGTTCTTTGAGGTATAAAGTTAGGTTATTTGAGATCTTTCTCCATATTAAGTGAAGGTATATGATATGGTTTGACTGTGCCCCCACCCAAATCTCATCTTGAGTTGTAGCTCCCACAATTCCCACGTGTTGTGGGAGGGACCGGGTGGGAGGTAATTTAATCATGGAGGTGGGTCTTTCCTATGCTATTCTCATGATAGTGAATATATATCACAAGATCTGATGGTTTTACAAGGGGGAGTTTCCCTGCACAAGCTTTCTTCTCTGGTCGGCCACCATTTGAGACATGCCTTTTACCTTCTGCCATGATTGTGAGGTCTTCCCAGCCATGTGGAACTGAGTCTATTAAACCTCTTTCTTTCATAAATTGTCCAGTCTCAGATATATCTTTATCAGCAGCATAAAAATGGACTAATACAATATATAATACTATAAATTTCTCTCTTAGTACTGCTTTTGCTGAGTCTCAGGAATTTTGGTAGGTTGTGTTTTTGTTTGTTTGTGTGAAGATATGCTTCTAAAATTCCTTTTTGATTTCCTCTTTGACACAATGATTGTTCAAGAGTCTGTTGTTTAGTTTTCATGTATTTGTAAATTTTCCTTTTTTTTAGCTATTACTGATTTCTAGTTTCAATTCTGTTGTGGTCAGAAAAAAATACACGAAACAATTTTTATCTTAAATTTGTTGACTTGTTTTTTGACTTAACATGTGATCTGTTCTGAAGGATGTTCTGTGTACACTTGAGAATGAAAGTGTATTCTTCTGCTGTTGGGTAGAATGTTCTCTATGTTTCTATTAGGTTCATTTGACCTATATTGTTGTTCAAGTCAGCTGTTTCATTATTGGTTTTTCTGTCTGGATGTTTTATCCATTTCTAAAATTAAGGGTATATTCAATATAATCCACAGGCTTTAAAAAAAGTGGGGTATAGAAGTCCCCTGATATTATTGTATTGCTATTAATATCTCCCTTTAGATTTGTTGATATTTGCTCTGCATGTTTAGGTGTTCTGATATTGAGTGCATTTACATTTAGAACTGTTATATCTTCCTGTTGTGTTGGCCCTTTTATCATTAGATAATGAATTTCTCTGTCTCTTGTGACAGTTTTTTTTACTTAGGAGTCTATTTTGTCTAATATTAATATAGCTACCCCTGCTCTCTGTTGGTTACCATTTGCATGAAATATCTTTTTCCGTTCCTTCACTTTAAGCCTATCTATGCTCTTAAATCTAAAGTGAGCCTTTTGTAGACAGCATATTGCTGGACGTTGCTGTTGTTGTTTGATCCATTTGGCTACTCTATGCCTTTTGTATGAAGAGTTAAATCCATTTAAGTTTAAAGTGATTATTGATAGATGAGAACTTACTATAGCCATTTTGTTGGGTTTTTTTTGCCTATTTTGCACTTGTTTTATTCCCCTCTTTCTCTCTTCTTAGTTTCCTTTGTTGTTTGATGATTTTCTGTAATTTTTTTTTTTTTTTTTTTTTGAGACAGAGTCTTACTCTGTCTGCCAGGCTGGAATGCAGTGGCATCATCTAACCTCTGCCTCCTAGGTTCAAGCAATTTTTGTGCCTCAGTCACCTGAGTAGCTGGGATTACAGGCATGCACCACCACACCCAGCTAATTTTTTTTCCTATATTTTTAGTAGAGATGGAGTTTTGCCTTGTTGGCCAGGTTGGTCTTGAACTCCTGACCTCAAGTGATCTGCCTGCCTCAGCCTCCAAAAGTGCTGGAATTACAGGCACGAGCCACCGCACCCAGCCTAAATTCTTTTGTTTAAAGTTATATATCTATTAAGAGTTTTTTTTTTCTTTGTGGTTATCTCTAGGTTTGCATAAAATATCTTGTAGTTATAACCATTTATTTTAATTTGATAACAAGTTACCTTCAATTCCACATAAAAACTCTACACTTTTACTTCCTGCACCCACTTTATGTTCTTGTAGTCTGCATTTGCTTTTTAAAATTTTGTGTATATATTAACAAACTTTTTTTTGAACTTCATGTTAGGGTTAAAATATTTTATGCCTCATAGTGTTACATTATTGTATATTTTTCTATGTATTTACCAGTGAGATTTATGTTCTTATATGCTTTCACATTGCTGTTTAGCATGCTTTTATTTTTTATTTCAATTTGAGGAGCCCCCTTAAGCATTTCCTGTAATGCAGAGCTGGTGGTGATGAATTCCCTCAGTTTTTTTTTTTTTTTTCTTTTCTGGAAGGAGTTTATCTTTCCTTCATTAAAGAAAATTTTTTCTTTTTTCTTTTTTTTGTTTATTTTTTGGCGGGACAGGGGATGGAGTCTCACTCTGTTGCCCAGGCTGGAGTGCAGTGGCGCAATCCCAGCTTACTGCAACCTCCACCTCCCAGGTTCAAGTGATCCTCCTGCCTTAGCCTCCCGAGTAGCTTGGATTACAGGCATTTAATAGAGATAGGGTTTCACCATGTTG
>NW_012103098.1:3526923-3561404 GCF_000951045.1 Mandrillus leucophaeus | reverse complement strand
AGGGAGGGAAAGAAAGAGAAAGAAAGAGAAAGAAAAAGAGAGAGGAGGAGGCTTTTACAGGACAAACACAGAAGTAAAGCAAAGAAAATATTTGATTAGTTAGAGTTATACAGTTGCCTTATTTGATCTATCCTACTGGAAGTTTCCTAATTATATATTTGTTGGCTGCTTCTGATTGATTGAACTTAAGTTCTTTTTTTCATATAGTCATGTACAAAAAATAGCTCAAGTTAAGTTTTGTTTATGTTTGTAAATCAAGCAAAATTAAGGTCACTTATGAGGCCTAATTCACTTTGTTCTGCTTAGGGATTTTTTGGGCCTTGTCTTTACATAATTTGCTTTAACACAAGGTCTGCTGAGAAATATACTGATAGTCTTATGGAGGTTTCCTCACATGTGACACATTGCTTTTCTCTTATTGAAAAAAATTCTCTCTTTTGTTTCTGACTTTTGAAAATTTAATTATAATGTGCTTTGATATAGACCTCTTGATATAGACCTCTTTATATTCAACCTATTGAGGTATTTTGGATTTCTTGAATGTGAATATCTATTTTCCTCACCAGATTTGGGAAGTTTTCAGTCATTATTTCTTTAGATTATCTTTCTGCTCTTTTCTCGTTCCTTTCTCCTTCTGTGTCTCTCATCATGTACTTATTGGTTGTCTTGACAGTGTCTCATACATGCTGTAGGTTTTCTCCACTTTTTTTCAGTCCTTTTTCTTTTTGTTCCTCTGACTGGATAATTTCAAGTGACCTATCTTCTAGTTTGCTGATTTGTGCTTCTGTCTGTTGTTGAAGTTCTCTATTGTGTTTTTTATTTTATTCATTAGATTCTTTAGCTCCAGAATTTGTTCAGTTTTTATGATTTTGATCTCTTTCTTGAACTTATTGTTTTGTTCATGCATTGTTTTCTCGATTTTGTTGAGTTACCTGTGTTCTTTTATAGGTTACTGAGTTTAAAAAAAAAAAAAAACAACAGTCATTTGAATTCTTTGTCAGGCAATTAATAGGTCTCCATTTCTTTTGGGTTTGTTACTGAAAATTTATGTGTTTCATTGGTGGTGAAACATTTTTCCTATTTTTTGTGTTTATTGTAGCCTTGCATTGATATCTGCACATTTAAAGAAGTGGTTACCCCTTCCAGAATTAATGGATTGGCTTCAGTTGGGAAAGCTGCACTCACCTGTTGGTGAGCATGAGGACATCAACTGGATGAAGTATATGGCTGAACCAAGTCTGAGGACAGGTGGGGATGCCAGTTCTGAGGACATATGGAGTATTGTTCTGAGGGCACCTGGGATTGCTCATTCTGAGGGTGTATGATAGCACCAGTTTCAGAGGTACATGGTAGTACCGATTTGAGGGGAGGGGCATGGCAACACTGAGTCCAGGGACATATCAGCACTGGATTTTGTGGGCATGAAGTAGCACTGGGTCTGGGATGCCCAGGGATGGTGGCACAATGGCTGATAAAGGAAGGAATAAAGTGGCTTCAGTTCCAGAGGCTCTGCTCAATACTGATTACAGTGCATGGATGGGAGTGCTAGGTCCTGAGTGTGGATGTATACACAGTGGTGCCAGGTTCAGAACACAGGTGCACTCATGGTGGCATGGCATGGGATCTGGATGACTCTGTCAGCTGGAATCCATGTCTGTAAAGACTGGAGATCTTCAACAGTATGGAGTGTCACTGTGGTCTTCAGTGATGGAAGCTGCTGGGGTTTTCCTTCTCTCCTTTTCCTCCACAGGGCAAAATTGTGGCTAAAGAGATTCCTCTTGGCTCTGAACTATGCCAGCCTAGAAGATGGGGGATGGGGTGAAGGTAAAATGATTTTTCACTTTTCCTCTGTTTTTGCACTCCACTGGCTTACTGCATTTTCTTAACTATACTCTGGAGCTCTCACAGAGCTATTTTCATCCCCAGATTGCCAAAGTATTGTTTTTGTGGGCATCATGGGAGTTCCCACTAGTTAACCATCTTGCTAATGGTTTTATGGGTATTATGGGCGCCCCCCATAGTTAACCATCTTGCTAATGTCACTCCCTTACATTGAATTTTTTAAAAAGACAGTGCCGGCTGCGTGTGGTGGCTCACGCCTGTAATCCCAGCACTTTGTGAGGCCAAAGCCAGCAAATCACCTGAGGTCAGGAGTTCAAGACCAACCTGGCTGATATGGTGAAACCTCTTCTCTCCTAAAAATACAAAAATTAGCTGGGCATGGTGGCATGTGCCTGAAGTTCCAGCTACTCAGGAAGCTGAGGCAGAAGAATCACTTGAACCCGGGAGGTGGAGGTTGCAGTGAGCTGAGATCATGCCACTGCACTCTAGCCTGACAGCCTGAGTGACAGAGCAAGACTCCGTCTCAAAAAAAAAAAAAAAAAAAAGACAGGGTCTTGCTCTGTTGCACAGGCTGGTGTTCAGAGGCATGATCATGGTTCACTGCAACCTTGACTTCTTGGGCTCAAGTGATCAAGCTCCCAAATAACTAGGATCCAAGTGTGTGCCACTACATTTGGCTGCTAAAAAAACAATAGAGATGGGTTCTTGTTATGTTGCCCAAACTGATCTTGAACTCCTGGCCTCAAGCGATCCTCCCACCTTGGCCTCCCAAAGTTCTAGGATTACAGGTATGAGCCACTGTGCTTGGCCTGAATTGATTTTAAATGTTAAATGGAATTGCCATGCTAGATCATTTTACTGTAAACTGCATTTTACAAGGAACCATGTTTCCCAGAATCCTGTTCCATGTGTACTTCTGAGTGAGAGTCAGTCTAAAGTGAAATTGCATAAGATTCAAGAGGTGAAAGTGAAGCAGCATATATTACTCTTTAAAGGTTGACATTGGTTAGCAATTAAGATTCATGTGCAGGCCGGGCACAGTGGCTCACATGTGTAATCCCAGCACTTTGGGAGGCCGAGGTGGGAGGATCATGAGGTCAGGAGTTCAAGACCAGCCTAACCAACATGGTGAAACCTCGTCTCTACTAAAAACACAAAAATTAACCAGGCCTGGTGGCACGCACCTATAATCCCAGCTACTCAGGAGGCTAAGGCAGGAGAATCGCTTGAACCCGGGGGTCGGAGTTTGCAGTGAGCTGAGATGGCGCCACTGCACTCCAGCCTAGGCGACAGAGCAAGACTCGTCTCAAAAAAAAAAAAAAAAAAAAAAAAAAAATTCAAGTTCAGACCTGTTGAGGGGATTCCAATTTGTCCTCATTTTCCTACTCTGCATCCAGCTCTCCTTCCAGTCAGTCACCCCGACCAACACTGGCCTTAGGCCTAACCCCAGATGCTTTGCTGCAAATCACAAAGGTAGAAATCACAAAAATTAGCCACCTTCCATGGAATTCTATGTTAGTCTCCACTCCCTCCCCATCAGTTCCCATCCAGCAGCTGGACATGCTTACTTTCTAGAGTTTTCTGTAAGCTCTGACTTACTCACTCTTACCAGTACTGGTTAGTGACTTTTCTCTGATCTTCAGCTCTATTTTTTAGATTTTTTTACTTCTTCAATTCCTCCCACAATTGTGTAAGGTCTATTTCTTCTATTACATTTTAAAACAGAATATTATTAAGAGCAGTCTTAGATTTACAGAAAAGCTGTATAGAAAGTACAAGTTGTCGTATACCCTCTCTTCTCTCTCCACTCGCAGTTTCTTCTATTAATAACACCTTGCTTTAGTGTGGTACATTTGTTACAACTGATGAACCAAAAATAATACATCATTATTAATTTAAGTCCATAGTTAACATTTGGGTTCATGTTTTGTTTTGTACAGTTGTATGGTCTTTGACAAATGCATAATGTCGTGTATCCACCATGACCTATAATACATATTTTATTGCATACTGCTCATGGTGGTTCTTCTTTTATTTCATGCCTTTGGTGTTATATTTAAAAAGTCATCACCATATACAAGGTCATCTAGCTTTCTTCCTATGTTATCTTCTAGGAGTCTTACAGTTCTGCATTTAGATTTTGGTCTATAACCCATTTTGTTTAATTTATTGCCAAGTATTTTATTCTATTTGATATTTTAAAATTTATTTATATAAATGTGTGGGGTACAAGTGTGATTTTTTACACCCAAGTCAGAGCTTTAGGTTTTCCATCACTTGAATAACATACATTGTACCCATGAGGTAATTTCTCATATTTGATGCTATTTGATGGAATAAGTTTTCTTGATTTTATTTTTGGATGTTCATGGCTGATATATGGAAATACGATTTAATTGATTTTTGTATATTGATCTTATATATGCAACCCTGATAAACTTGTTTATTACTTCTAATCATTGTTTTTGAAGATTCTTAAGGATTGCTACATTGGCAATCATGTCATCTATGAGTAAAGATAGTTTTATTTCTTACTTTATAATCTGAGTTTGATGCATTTAATCCTTTCTTCCCTCTTTCCTCTCTCTTTGTACTTCCTTCTCTCCATTATTTCCACTCTTCCTTCTTTTCTTTCCCTGATTGCACTAGCTAGAATGTTTATTATGTGTTGAATACAGGCAGCAAAAGCAAACATCCTTGCCTTTTTACTGATTTTAGGGGAAAATCATGCAGTCTTTCACAATTAAGTATGGTGTCAGCTGTAGATGTTTCATATCTGCCCTTTATCAAGTTAATATTCTCTTCTATTCTTTGTGTTTTGAGAAATTTATGAATGGGCATTCGATTTTGTCAAATGCTGGCTTTTTTGTTGTGTTTTGTTTTTTGTTTTGTTTGTTTGTTTTTTGAGACAAAGTCTTGCTCTGTCACCCATACTGGACTGCAGTGTCACCATCTTGGCTCACTGCAACCTCTGCCTCCTGGGTTCAAGCGATTCTATTACCTCAGCCTCCCAGGTAGCTGGGACTACAGGTGCATGCCACCATGCCTGGCTAATTTTTTTGTATTTTTAGTGGAGACCGGGTTTTGCCATGCTGGCCAGGCTGGTCGTGAACTCCTGACCTCAGGTGATCTGCCCACCTTGGCCTCCCAAAGTGCTGGAATTACAGGTATGAGCCACTGTGCCTGGCCCAAATGCTGTTTTTGTGTCTATCAAGATGCTCATTGTTTTTCGCCTTTATTCTATTTAATATAATATTGAATTAATTGATATTTGGATGTTAAACCAACTTTGAATTCCTTGGATAAATTCTACTTGGTCATGGTGTAAAATCCTTTTATATATTGCTGAATTTGGTTTGCTAATATTTTTAAGTCTTTTTGTGTATATGTTCATGAGACATATTGTTTGTAGTTTTCTTTTACTGTAATATTTTTGCCTAGATTGTATATTATTTCTTCTTTAAATGTTTTGTAGAATTCACCAGTGAAGCCATCTAAGCATGGACTTTTCTTTATTGGAAAATTTCAAGTTAATAATTAAATCTCCTAACCTGGGCAACAGAGTGAGACCCCTTCTGTACAAAAAATATTTTTTAAAAAGTTGGGCATGATGGCACATGCTTGTAGTCTCAGCCACTCAGGAGGCTGAGGTGGGAGGATCATTTAATAGTGCCACTGTGCTCTGGCTTGGGCAACAGAGGGAGACCCTGTCTCAAAGAAATTAATAATAATTAAGTGTCTTACTTGTTATTAATCTTTTCAGATGTTTTGTTTCTTCTTGAGTGAGTTTTGGTAATTTGTGTCTTTGCAAGAATTTGTCTATGTAACATAAAGTGTCCAATTTGTTGATATTGAGTAAGGTCAGTGATGATGACCCATCTTTTATTTCTGATTTTGGTAATTTGTTCTTTTTTTTTTCTTGGTAACTGTAGCTAAGGATTTGCTAATTTTGTTGATCTTTTGAAAGAACCAACTTTTGGCTCCATTGTTTTTCTGTATTATTTTTCTGTTTTCTATTTCATTGACTCTATGATTTCCTTCTCTGTGCTTGATCTGGGTTTAGTTTAGTATCCTTTTTCTAATTTCTTAAGGTGAAAACTTAGATTATTTATTTGAGACTTTTCTTCTTTTATGAGTGTTTAGTGCTCCTCCTAAACACTGCTTTAGCTTCATCCCATAACTTTTCAACAATTTTGTTTTTTTTTTTAATTCAGTTAAAAAATTTTTTTTGGATACAGGGTCTCACTTTGTTGCCCAGGCTGGAATGCAGTGGTGTGATCATAGCTCACTGTAGTCTCAACCTCCTGTGCTCAAGCAATCCTCAGACCTCAGCCTCTTCAGTAGCTGGGACCACAGGCATGTGCCACCATGCCCATCTAATTTTTTGACTTTTTGTATAGGGGAGGTATCACTGTGTTGCCTAGGCTATTCTCAAACTCCTGGGCTCAAGCAGTTCTTCTACCTTGGCCTCCCAAAGTGTTGGGATTACAAATGTGAGCCACCATGCCTGACTAGTTCAAACTATTTTAAAACTTACCTTGTAATTTCTTCTTTGAACAATGGGTTATTTAGAAATCTATTCTTTAATTTCCAAATATTTGTGCTTTTTCAAGACTTTTTTGTTGTATATCTTTAGTTTAATATCTTTTCATTTAATTTTAAATTAAATTAATTAAACAAATATCTTTAATTCTACTGTGGTCAGAAAACATATTTGTTTTGGTTTCAATCTTTTAAGATTTATTTAGATCAATTTTGTGGCCCAGCATATGGTCTATCCTGAACACTGTTCCATGCGTATTTGAAAAGACTATGCATTCTGCTGTTGTGGGGTGGTTTTCTATAAATGTCAGTTAGGTTGACTAGTCCATGGAATTGTTTAAATCTTCTGTAATCATAATGATTTTCTGTCTAGTTGTTCTGTCAACTATTGAAAGAGGAGTATTAAAACTTTTGTATTAGTTTGTTCTTGCACTGCTATAAGGAAATACCTGAGACTGGGTCATTTATAAAGAAAAGAGGCTTAATTGGCTCACAGTTCTGCAGGCTGTACAGGAAGCACAGCAGCTTCTGATTCTGGAGAGGCCTCAGGAAGCTTCCAATCATGATGGAAGGCAAGGCATCTCACAGAGTGGAAGCAAGAACAAGATAGAGAGTGACATGGGATGTATTACACACTTTTAAACAACCAGATTTCATGAGAACTCATTACTATCACAAGAACAGCACCAAGGGAATGGTGCTAAACCATTCATGAGAAATTCACTCTCATGATCCCACCAGGCCCCACCTCCAACACTGGGGAATACAATTGAACATGAGATTTGGTGAGGATACAGATCCAAACCACAAACCATATCAACCTCCAACTTGTTGCATTTTTTCTCTCTCTCTCTCTCTCTTTCTTTCTTTCTTTCTTTTTTTTGGGGGCAGGGTCTGGCTCTGTCACTCAGGCAAGAGTGCAGTGGTGTGATCTTGGCTCATTGCAACCTGTGTCTCCCAGGCTCAAACCATCCTTCCACCTCAGCCTCCCAAGTGACTAGGACTACAGGAACATGCCTCCATGCCCAGCTAATTTTTATGTATTTTGTAGAGACATGGTTTTGCCATGTTGCCCAGGTTGATCTCAAACTCCTGAGCTCAAGCAATCCTCCTGCCTCCATGTCTTCTTTGGTAGCTTGATATCTCATTTCTTTTTATCACTGAATAGTATTACATTGTATGGATGTATCACAATGTGTTTATCCATTAACCTATTGAAGAATATCTTGGTTGCTATTATAAAAATTTGAGTGCAGATTTTGTGTGGACACAAGTGCAATTCATTTGGGTAAATACCAAGAGGCACAACTGCTGTATCAAATGGCAAAACTTTACTTAGTTTTTTTTGTATTTTGTTGTTGTTGTTGTTGTTGTTTGTTTGTTTTTTAAATCAAACTGACAAACTGTCCTCCGGAGGGGCTATACCATTTTGCATTCCCATTAGCAGTGAATGAGAGTTCCTGTTGTACCATATCCTCATCAGCATTTAGTGTTGTCAGTGTTTGAATTTTGGCCGTTTTAGTAGCTATGCAGTGATATCTTATTATTTATAATTTTGACTTACAATTCCCCAATGGCATATCATGTTCAACAACTTTTTATATGTTTACTTGTCATCTGTATATCTTCTTTAGTGAACTGTTTGTTTAGATTTTTTTTGTTCATTTTAAAATTGGTTGTTTTCTTATTGTTGATTTTAATATTTTTTTAAAATATTTTTTGGACAACAGTCCTTTATCAGATATGTCTTTTGTAAATGTTTTCTCCTAGTTTGTGGCTTCTTTTTACTCTCTTAACAGTGCCAAGAAGTTTTTAATTCTACTTCATCGCTTTTAAAATTTGTTAAATTTTTCCATCATGGATCATGCTTTTGGTGTTGTATCTAAAAAGCCATTGCTGAAAGCAAGGCCATGTAGATTTTTTTCTATGGTTATCTTCTAGGAGTTTTCCAGTCTTATACTTTACATTTAGGTCAATGATCTCTTTTGAGTTGATTTTTGTGAAAAGTATAAAGTCTGTGTCTAGATTCTTTTTTTGGGGGGGAGGGGGGCATGTGGATATGCAGTGTTCAAGCACCATTTGTTGAGAAGACTATCATTTCTCCATTGAATAGCATTTGCCCCTTTCTCTATGACCAGTTGACTGTATTTTTGTGTTTTTTATGGGTTGGTCTATTTTGGGGCTTTCATTTTTGTTCCATTAATTTATTTGTCTATTTTTTCACCAGGACCACACTGTCTTGATTACTGTAGCTTTTTTTTTTTAATTTTTAATTTTTAATTTTTTATTATTATTGTACTTTAAGTTCTAGGGTACATGTGCATAACGTGCAGGTTTGTTACATATGTATACTTGTGCCATGTTGGTGTGCTGCACCCATCAACTCATCAGCACCCATCAACTCGTCATTTACATCAGGTATAACTCCCAATGCAATCCCTCCCCCCTCCCCCCTCCCCATGATAGGCCCCGGTGTGTGATGTTCCCCTTCCCGAGCCCAAGTGATCTCATTGTTCAGTTCCCACCTATGAGTGAGAACATGCGGTGTTTGGTTTTCTGTTCTTGTGATAGTTTGCTAAGAATGATGGTTTCCAGCTGCATCCATGTCCCTACAAAGGACACAAACTCATCCTTTTTTATGGCTGCATAGTATTCCATGGTGTATATGTGCCACATTTTCTTAATCCAGTCTGTCACTGATGGACATTTGGGTTGCTTTATAGTGACTCTTGAAGTTGAGTAGTGTTAGTTCTGTCTCCCCCTCCTCCTCCTCCTTCTTCTTCTTCTTCTTCTTCTTCTTCTTCTTCTTCTTCTTCTTCTTCTTCAGTATTATGTTGGCTATTCTGGGTCTTTTGCCTTTTCATGTAAACTTTATAATCAATTTGTTGCTATCCACAAAATAACATCCATTTTTATCAGGATTGTGGTAAATCTCTACATCAAATTGGAAAGAACTGAAATCTTAACAGTATTGAAGTTTCGATTCATGAATATGTAATATCTCTCCATTTAGATATTCTTTGATTTCTTTTACTAGGGTTTTGTAGTGTTCCTCATATAGATCTTGCACATATTTTGTTAGATTCATACCTAAATGTACTTTTCTTTCTCTCTTTTTTGGGAGTTGTCCTAATGTAAATGGTATATGTATTTTTGTTTAAAAACTTATCCATCTTGGATAACTGAAACTATATCCATTGAGGGATTGTGTTTTAAATTTCAGATTGCAATTGTTTATTGCTGGTATACAGGAAAACAATTTTTGCATGTTAACCTGTATCCTGCAACTTGTTGTACCTATTTAGTAGTTCTAGAAAAAGCTTCATTTTTTATTTTAATTGTCTGTAATTCTACTTCAATTCTATATTCTGTCTCTTGGCTAAAATAGTAATCTAATGAATTTCTACAAACTCAATCACTTCTCTTTGTTTCTCAGTCATTTAGGGGCTTCTTGCCCTCCCCTGCTTCTCCCTAAGTTGGCATGCATGTATTAGGTGTTAGTGCACTGTTCTGGCAGACCTATCAGGTGCCTAGTTGGTGGCTCCTTCACTATGTTGGCATTGGCTGCTGGTATCTGCACATTCACATATGTAGCTAAGCCCCAACGTTTGGAGACTGGAGGGGGTGAGTCCTGGGCCTTCTCTGCTGAGGCCACCATGTTGCCAATTCTACACTGTTGCTGCCACCACTTGCTGGCTGAGAATCGGGGAGAGGTACTGTGATCTTGCTTTCTTTTCTGGGTCCCACCCAGGAAAAAAACACTGGTATCCTTGCTCTCAGGTTCTCCAAATTGTATGGAGATTGTTAGCCACCTTCCATTGTTATTGTGGGGGAATGGATCTGGACAAAGGCCACTTTCTCAGGGACACATGGCAAGCTAAGCTCTCTAGTTTCTGCTCCAACTTGCTCTATATTTAGTATTTTTAGTATAAGTTTAGGCCCAGATTCCTTGAAATTTTTGAAACCCTAAATCCTGCTTTTTTCTTAAAAAGCATGGTTCTTGCCAATCAAAAGGTTTTGCCTCTGCCATTAGTTTTAAGAGTCTATTCCAAGATTTTGAGTCTATTTTAGAAAGTCAGAAGCCAGTATTTGATTTTAATTCCTTGGATTGCTAGTATAAAGTTTCTTTTCTTTACATTTTGCTAGTAATTTTTAAAAATGGGAATGAGTGTTTAATTATAATCATGATTTTTCTTCTTTAAAATAGTTACAGTGATGGATTTTTCACTGTTGAGCCATCAGTATTTTCCTGGAGAAATCCCTATATATATAGAAAGAATTCTGATTGCAATTTGCTTATAGTTTATTTAGAGTTTTTACATCTACATTTATTATTAACAATGGTCTAAATTTTCCTTTCTCATAATATACTTGTCTGGTTTTGACATCAGTGCTTTGCCAACATGATAGATAGTTGGGTGGCTTTCTATTCTTTGTATACTCTAGAATAGTTTGTAGTACTTGGAATGATCTGCTGTTTTACATTTTGCAGAACTATTCTTGGTGGCAAAAACTGCCCATTGCTCGCAATACCCATTTTATCCTTTAAATGTATATGTGTGTAATGTTTTAATTAGAGGGAGAGCAAGAGAGCGAGAGAGTGCACGCGCGCGAGAGAGAGACAGAGTGTGTGTGTGTGTGTGTTCTTTTTCAAAAACTTCATTGTATCAGGGCTTTCTTACAGCTGGAGTCACAAGTCCTCTTGAAGAGGCAGTTTGTAGAGTGGCTGCAAGCCCAGGTACTGGTGTCAGATGCTTGCAGTTGAATCCTGGTCACCTCATCCCTTTGCTCCTCTGAGCATTTTTTTCTTCAGCATCCTCCCTCTTGCTTACCCTTCTCTTCTAGCTTTCCCCTTTCCAGAATTGTGATCCTCTCTTATCCACTGAAAGCATTTCTCCCACTCTCTTCATGATGTGAGCTTTCCTGGGTGAAGCTAATTTCTTTATCTTCATTTTACTTGGACTCAGGAGAGAGGACTGAGTGTGTTTTAAACAGCTAAATTTTCTCTCCTGATTTACCTTTTCTAATTTTTAGTTTCATCCTCCAGCTTCCTTTTGTTTCAGGTGTGTCCATTATAAACACCATATGGCTGGGTATTTTTAAAACCCAGTGTGAGATTCTGTTAATAGACACATTTTACCCATTTCCGTTTAACACAGACTTATCCATCTTTGAGTTTTCTATCTATCATGCTTTCTTATTATTGTTTTCTTCCGTTTCATGCTGCTGTTGAATTGATTGAGTTTTCCCCTTCATGTTTTTCTTCTAATGTTTTAGGAGTTGTGGCAGAGGTTGCTGATTGCCTCCCCAAAATCCACTTTCACTTCTACCTTAGAAATGGAACCTAGATGTAGAGGACATTGTTCTGTTCATCAACATTCTTGTTCTCTTTTCCTTTTTGGCATGTGGGAAGATTGTATTTCCCTTCTCCTTGAGGTTAGACACAGTTACATGGCTAGTTGAGTCAACAGAAGAGGAGCCGAAGTGAAATATGACACTTCCAAGTGAAGGACTGTAACTACTGATGCTCTTCTCTCCATCCCTGCTAAGCGCACAATCACAGAGGTTCATATCCATATGAAGGCAGTATCAGAGTGGAGGAGCTTGGAATGCTGAGCAAACACACAGAGGAATGCTGCCGTGGTCCTTTACACGGACCCCAGCAGGCTTCGCGTGAGTGAGAAATACACTTCAGTCAAGCCACTGAGGTTAGGTAGTTTGTACTGCAGCTCAATCTAGCCTATTTGGAAGTATCTGAGTTTAGTCATGGTAGCATTATGCATCCTTGTAGCTGGGAGGGTCAAGTAACAGTTCTAGCAAACAAAATATAAATTGAGGTGCCTGGTCAAGTGAGCCTTCTAGGAAAAGCCTTTTAAAGAAATAAATTCAGCTGGCATGAGCAGTTTCTCTTTTTGTCCTTCATTTTCTTGCCTAGGATGTAGACATGATGGTTGGAACTGTAGGAGTTATCTTAACAGCATGAGGAGTAGGGTCCCATCCAGTGATGCAGTGTGGACAGAGGAAAGGAGATGGGGCTCTGTTGACATCATGGAGCTGCCATGCTTTGGACTTCCCACTGCTGGGATTCATTTATGGGAGACAAAAACAAACTTTTGTGTTGTTTAAGCCACTGTTTTTCAGGTTTCTATTTCTAACAGCCCAATGCAATTTTTAACTGTTATGGAAGGTACAGAAGTAATTTTTATTCTTCTAGTATTTATACTACTATTAGTTTTTCATATTTTTATTGTGGAAACTTTCAAACATATCCAAAAATACAGCGAGTAGTCATCATCCAGCTTCAGCAATGATCAACTCATAGTCAATCATGCTTTACTCACATCTCCCACTTTTTCCTCCTGGGTCGATATCTCTCTCTCTATATATATTACATATTATATATGTGTGTGTATTTAGAGACTAGAGACAGGGTCTCACTATGCTGCCCAGGCTGGTCTTGAACTCCTGGCCTCAAGCAATCCTCCCACCTTGGCCTCCCAAAAGTCCTGGGATTACAGGCGTGAGCCACTGCTCCTGACCCTGGGTTGATTCTTGCAACTGGTTCTACTGCTCTTATGGGTGACATGTTGTTTATCCTCAACCCACCTCTGAGAAAGGGACCTCTCTGTGCCCCACTCCTTGACCTACACTCACCTTCTGCAATGCCCATGGTCCCTGCCTTGACCTCAGGTGGCAAGGTCCTTATAGTCTGTGGCTTCTTGTCTCTATCTCAGGCCTCTTTGGGACCACCAGTCCTCTTGCCACTTCTTGCCTCCCCCATCTGGGGGTCCCAGGGATCTCGGCTACTTGCAGGCTCCATAGGGAAGTGTACAGGGCTCAGTGGGAGCTGCTCCCAGACCCATCACTTAGGCATCTCCCTCGGCTTCTGCTTCCTTTCATCTCTGAGCCATGCAGTCTCCCCAGGTTATATTCTCAGATTTCCCTATGCCTACTGGGGTAACACAAGGGAAGGAGGTGGAGGGCATGTTCTGCAGCAGTATCTCAGCCTCCTCACACTCTGTCTCAGCATGCATGGGCTTTTCTTTTGTCTCTTCTTGCGTAGCTGGAAGTTTCTCTGCCCTCTACCCCATCCCCCACCTCCTGCCACCCTCTGCACATGGAGGCTTACCAATAGGCTGCTAACACCTCCTGGTTTTCCTAGGACAGTCCTGGTTTGCACTTGCTATTTCCGACGTATTTATCAGTAGTGTCCCTTTCACTCTCAAAATCTATGATTACCTTTTTAAAAGTGAAACTCTATGCAAAGTTATTTGTTGACGCTTGACATGAAAGCCCAGCTTTGAGAGTGCCCAGGAAACATTTTTTTCTTTCAACTCACTGTAGCTCTTCTACATAAGTGCCTGCTTCCACTAACTTGTGGTGGACTTGAGCAAACTCAATTTTTTGAAACAAAGTTGATCGATTTATTTACACCAAGCATTTCCACCCTGGCAGGGAGGGGATGGAGTAGGGTGGTGCCCTCCAGCAACACGGGTGTATGTGTGGTCAGCGGGGTGGTGGTCAGTCCACTCAACCTGCCTGGCATGGCATGGCGGTGGCTTTGGTCATCTCATTTTGGATTTAGCATGTGGGACACAAAGAAGCAGAAGACAAGGCTCTGGGGATCCTGGGGCTGTGTGGTCAGAGCTGAGGTTGGTGATGTATCAGGTGGGAGGCTTGAGAGCATAGGGTGGGCACCCTGGGGACAAAAAGATGAGATGCCGTCTGGGAATCCTTTCCCAGTGGTGGAAGAGAACTGCAGGGGATGGGCCCTCACTTACTGGACTACCCTCCTAGGACTTCAGCAGGCTGTGCCAGTCTGAGGGCCAGTGCAATTCTTTACTGATGGGAGGGTTGTGGCCACATATCTCTTGGGGACTCCATGTCATCTGAGGGAGGAGCAAGACTGGGGATACTTGGTCCCCCTAGAGTGCTCTCAGGCCTACTCCCATCCCGAAGCCACAAGCACGGCCTCCCCTTCTACACTTCAGTGTTTCAGCATATGATACATGTTGTCAGAAAGAGTTCTTCCTGCAGCTCAGTCCTCAGCGATGGTGAGGAGTGGCAGGAAAGGCCTCTGAGGTCTGCCTCTGAGAATCCCACCAGCAGCCTTACCCTTGCTGAGGAGGGAAGGGTGGCTCCAGTGATCTAGGCCAACACTGGCCGCAGACCTCACTGTTAAAGAGGAGCCTTTCTCCCGACTCCCATCCCATGCCTCACTCACTTCCTCTTCCTTGGGACTCTCCAGTGCCCACTGCCCACAGGTCCAGACTATCCCTAGTTTCTTAAGACCCCTGACCACCAGCAGGACACCCAAAGTGGAGTGGTGGTGAAGGCTTTGGATGAAGTTTGGCTTTCTTGGGCTAGCCCTTGAGTCTCATTGCTCACATCTATGTGGTGCATCTTCTTGAGATCCTGTCTACCTGGGACAGGAGGTCTCACTCATGTTCCCCTCAAAAGCCCCTCCCATTCAGCCCCCAGCTACCAAGATGTGTCTTCCTGTTTCCAAAAGTTTTTGACCCAAAGTGGTGCTCCCGCTGGATTCCTGTTTCACTTGGCATTGTTAGAACATCAGAGAGCAGGAAGCCTTGATGACCTGAGTCTCCTGTGTGAGCATGAAATTCTGTAGAGCACCCTACATGGGCCAGTTGAAAAGGGCTTAACACAGCAGTTCCCAAACTAAGGCTGCACTTTGGAAAGCTGATGCCAGGCTGCATACCAGCCCAGTTAAAGCAGAATCCCTGGGTGGATCCAGGTATCTATATATATATATATTTTAGTGTCCTAGGGGATTATAATGCCCTGTGTTGAAAATATATAACTCAGAAACTTAAACCATTGCCAATCCAGGTTTTAAACACCTCTCACTGTTGAGGTAGCACCTAAGGGGTTAGTCACGCAGAGTTCCTATTATGCCCAGCTGCAGACCTATCTAGTTTCATACCACTCGCTACTGTGAGTAGGAGGTGGGCAGAGCTGTATCCAGCACCCCTGAATGGGTTCCCCTGGAAGAGTGGGATTCAGTCAGAAAGTCCAGGTACCCAGCTGCTTCACTGCCACCTGCAGCTACTGCAGATGCTGTGTGTCAGGCTGAACCCTAAACCCTCACATCTGCTATAGCTGTTCTGGAGACTCACCCCCAAAACACACACACACACACACACACACACACACACACACACACACACACGGATTAGGGAAAGTGTCACCCAGCTGCAAGGCAGGAAGACCCCTGCACACCTCCCCACTGGCCCTCCCACCTCTCCTGAGGGACCCACCATGGAAAGACCCTGTGGAGGGTTGCAGACCTCAGACTTCTGGGATGAAGGTTCACACAAACATCTGAGGGATACAGGTAGAGAGTGAGGGGCCTTGGGCATGGATGACAAAGCAGAGACAGTGAGAGACCACGTGAGAGATGGTTGCACCATAGGTGCCCAGAGACAGAGGGAGACTCAGCAAAGCAGTGGCCCAGCAGCACCCATCCAAGGCAGGCGCAGCAGAGGATGAGGCAGCCTGGGGGTAGGCCGGAGAGGGGACATGGGAGTGGATGAGGAGCACAGCTGCTTCTGAGGACGTGGTAGGATTTAGAGGCTGTGTGCCCAATGACCTGCACTGGCAGAGGGACAGCCCTTTCCCCTGCCTACCCCTAGTTGTTTACCTACCCCCATGCCACCCCCACCACCATCTCCCCACACCCCCCGAGTCCCTCTCCCCTCCCAGATCCCATGCCTGGTTCTCCCAGGAAGTGCTGAGCAGAGGGGAGGGAAGTCTCGTTGTTCAGCCCCAGGATGGGGAGGCAGTAGGCACAGCTGCTACCTTCAGCTCCTGCTCTGGCTTCCCCAGGGGCTGGCTCTGGCTGGCTGCTCCCCCACTGCCTCCCCCACCATAAGGCAGAGCGTCTGTCCTGCTGTTGCCAGCTGAAGTGCCATGTCCTCCTGGCTCCCTGCCAAGCACTCTGCCGGCCCTGAGGGCCCTGCCAATCACAGGCCTGTGGAATCCTGGCCTTCCCAGCTGGCCCTGGCTGCAGCCAGATTCTCTGATCTTCTGATCTGAATGGAGATGCCTGGACAGGGGCTGCAGGAAACTAAAGCCCAATGCCTACTCCCACTGTGGAAGGGGCCAAAATCAGGCAATCATCATCAGTGCTTGACCTGGGCCCTGGGGTCTCTCTTGGATGCCAGGTATGCTGTTAGGAACAGGGGCCTAGGGTTGGTGACCTGAGGACAGGGGCTCTAGAACATACCAGGGAATCTTTCTGGGGGGAAGGCAGAAAAGTTAGGGGCTGAACCCTCCTCCATGAGTCTAATCTCCAAAGAGCAAGTGTGTGGTCAGTAAAGGTCTTTATTGGAAGAAAGATCCAGCCTTCTTGGCTCTGTCAGCGCCCTAGGTCATGAGGATTTCGATGTCAAGCTCCAGCCGGCTGGCTCTGACCTCATAGTGGCCCCGGATCAGGCCTCGGGTTTGGCTGGCATGCCAGCGCCAGTGAGACTGGATGATGCAGGCTGCTTGGCGTGCCTGGAGGAACCGCCTGCGGGCCTGCCACATTCGAACCTGTGCCTGCACCTTCACCACTGCCCACTCCTGGCAGGTATAGAGTCTTAGTGCCAGGCGCCGTCTTTGCTCCAACATCTTGGCCTGCATCGACCTCCACCAGCACTGGATGACCCAGGCTCTGAGCGCTGCATGCAGTAACGTCCGGCGCACCATGTTGCCACGCCACCATGACTGAATCTTTATGGCTGTCTTCTCTAACTGATTGGGGGGAAGGAAAAACAGGGAGAGAGGCTCAATGGGGACCCTCCCCTCCTGTTCCTATCCCCACCTCTGATCTTGGGAGGAAAGAAGGCCTGGCCCAGGTGCCCCTGACTTCTTGTTTCTAGGGCCCATCCATCTTGTTTCCAATTCCCCTCCCGCCTTTAGACACTGTTCATTACCCATCAGGCAAGTCCCTCCTGCAAGGGCCTTACTCACATTTTGTGTGTCCATGGCCTTGGTCCTTAGGGTCCACTTATCTATTATTTAGGCCACCCTAGTCTTTAGCCCCACCCTCAACTGTTAGTCACACCTCCATCATTGGACTCCGCCCACCTGTACACCAGACTCCACCTCATTAGGTCCTGTCTGCGCACATTTTAACCACATCTCTCTCTCCTCTTCTCTTGCTTGCATCTCTTTTGCTTTATTGATTCCCACCACTGTGGGAGCGTACCATTATCTCTTGACTTCAGTTAATTTCCCAGCCCCAGTGGCATTCCTATTCCTCCTGATGACAGTGAAGAGTCATGCAGCTTACCTACAAGTAAGGAGTTTTACTTTAAGCCTACTCATAGCCAGAATAGATTTCCTGAAGCTTAAGTGTCAGGGCACCTGTCCGGGCCCGAGGAACGTGTTTACAGAGCTGTATATTTTGGGGTAAAATCTGTGAAAGCAAGATATTTCAGCGGCAATTGGAGAGGACCTCTGTTTCTCTTCCCTCTTACTCCCTCTGTCACTCACCTCCTGTCGAGTGTTGTGTAATGGCAGCCTCTTTTGCAATGAGACTAAGGAAACTCTGAGTTGAGATAGACTCAGTTTAACAGTATAGATTTATGTGGTTCGCAGTCACCCTTGGGAACACATAAATCCTTGCTAGCCATTCTGCTGTTGCTGTGTTCATTCACCTTGCTCATAGTGTGAAGATGCAGGAACAGAAGCGCTGCTATCCTGATAAGAATGTGTCTTCCAGTGCTGGCACCAAAAGTATTTGGGCAGGGGAGGAAAAGTAAGTGTGAAAAATATGGAACCAGAAGCCAGTCTGTAGAAAATTCTTCCTGTTATTAGATGTGTACAACTGTAAGTGGAAGATTCAAGTCTCATTGATGCCTGATTAAAATTGAAGTTCTCTCTTGTCAGGAATATACTTGACAATGCAATGATACAATTTTAAATATTTCATGCTTATTTCTTTTCTTGGTGGGAATTTCGTGAAATTCCAGCTACTGTAAACAGTGTGGAAGTCAGTGTGAAAAATCACATGCTTTATGCATACCAAATGTCAATCGTAAGAATGTTTCTGTAGACAATGTGGTTGTAAAATCATCCTATGAAGAAACATTAAAAGGTTATGCAGCTGAAATGTAGAAAAATATAGAGGTGGGGCAGTTAATTCATATAAATATTATGTTATGTTTGACGTGTTTATCAACTTAAAAAATGTGTAATTTGTTGTAATTTCTTTTCTCAAATAAATACTAATTTGACATCTGTAATTTTGTGTGCTTTTCTTAAAAAGTAGACTTTCTAAATCATATGTTTTAGGTGCCACAAAACCTGGATCTGTCCTGCTTCACTGTAAGAATGCAGTTGTGCAAGCAGATCTCCTGGGAGCTCACAAAAAGCTGTGCTTCTAGGATTCAGAATTAGCACTAGAACTGCACACTCAGGTGATTCAGAGATGCTGGGAGTCCTTTGAGATCTGGGAGGCCATTTTGGCTCTGGCTTTAGCATGCATTTCATTATCCATTTTCCTTCAGGAAAGGTTTGCTGGGTGCCCACAGCTTGTAGGGCCACACACTGTCCATGGCTTCTGTTTATATGTTTTTGAGGATCCTGCTGCCTCATATCATTGCTATGGCACTGCTCATCTGGGTGTCTTACGGGTTCTGGCCCCACTGTGAACCAAGCAACCTTGGTAAACCAAGCATGTTTAAAGTCCTCAAAATAGTGGATCCTATTGCTTCCCTTAATGATTGCCAATCTGGGTGAGCAAAGTGCTGGAACCAGCCATCTCAAGGGCCTTCACTTTGTCAGTCCCGGCATCAGGCATCCACCCCTACAGAAGGGATCACTTAGTGGCCAGTGTTCTGGGGGCTCAGCCCATCCAGGCCAGGTTGCCATGGTCAAGATGCCACACTCCACCATTTCTCCCCTATTTTGGCCTGGTTGGGAGTTGCCATAATACCGTAACTTTGCTATCTTCTTGGCTGTCCCTGGAAAATCCTGCCAGAGTTCACAGTTTTGCAGTTGAAAGTGGCAGCAGATGGGGGTGGGGGTAAGACAAACTCTCTGAGTCTTACTAAGTTTTCACAGAGCATGGTCCTCGGTCTCTATTTCCTCACTACTTCTTCTCCAGCTTCCTGTTCTTTTCTTCTTGCTTGATATATATTTCTTCTGATTATAAATGTAGTACATGTCTGTTGCCAAAATTTCAATATGCAGACACATATAAGGTGGAAAGGGAATTTCCCATGAAATTTTTCCCCAGAGCTACTTTCAGACTTTATACCATGTATATACTGATGTAAATTTTCTAATAAAATAACTTACTTTTAATTAAACATGTAAAATATATTCTTGTAAAAATTTGTGCATTTCAAAATTTACCTTGGCGATCAATGTTTCCTCCTCTGCATTATTACTGGTTCCAGTTTGGAGGGTATCCTGGACAACTAGCTACGCGTTTATCTTTCTTGTTTTTAACTGTGCATTTATAAACACACTACATCCATATACCTAAAAAATACATAATACTGTTTTTAATGTGTTTCTGTGTATCTTTTTAAATTAAAGTAATCATGTAACATAAAATTGATTGTTTTACCATTTTAAAATTCCAGCTTCTAATTTTATCTAATTTCAAAAAGAAACCCTGTACCCATTAAGTAGTCATTCCCCATTACTTTTTCCTACCCTAGTCCCTGGCAGTCACTAATCTGCTTTTAGCCTCCATGGATTTGCCTATAAAAGACATTTCATGTAAATGGAATCATACAATATAGGGCCTTTTGTGTCTGGCTTCCTTCACTAGGCCTAACGTTTTCAAGGGTAATCCATGTTGTACCATGTATCAGTACTTTGTTCCTTTTTATGGCTGAATAATAGTCTACTGTACAGATGTACTACATTTTGTTTATATATTCATCAGTTGATGGGCATTTGAGCTGTTTCCACTCTTTAGTGATTGTGAACAGTGCTGCTGTGAACATTCTTGTATAAGTATTTGAACACCTGTTCAATTCTTTTGGGTATATACTTAGGATTGAAATTGCTTGGTCATGTGGTAATTATGTGTTTAACTTTCTGAGGAAGCACAAAACTGTTTTTCGTGCAGCTGAACCATTTTTCATTCTCACCAATCTCTGCATCCTCACCAACACTTATTATTTTCCTTTGAAAAATCATTGCCATCTTGAGTGTGAAGTGGTATCTCATTGTGATTACAATTTTCATTTCCCTAAGACCAACGACATTGAGTATCTTTTCCTGCACGTGTTGGCCATTTGTGTACCTTCTTTGGAGAAATGTCTGTTAAAGTCCTTTGCCTGCTTTAATTGGCTTATTTGTATTTTTGTGGTTGAGGTGTAGGAATTCTTTATATATGATGGGAAGGAGACTCTTATCAGATATGTGATTTGAAAATATTTTCTCCATTCTGTAGGTTGTCCTTTCATTTTTTTCATAATGTTCTTTGTTTCAATTTTGTCAAGTCCAGCTTATCTACTTTCTTCTTTGTTGCTTGTGCTTTGGCATCCTAGCTAATAACTCATTGCCAAACCCAAGATCATGAGGACTTACCTGTGAGTTTTATTGTAAGGGTTTTGTAGTTTTATTGGTTACATCTAGGTATTAGATCAATATTGAATTAACATTTGTATATATTGAGGAAAGAATCCAACTTCATTCTTTGCATGGGGTTATCCGGCTGTCCTAGCATCTGTGTTGAAGAGACTATTCTTTCCCCTGGGTCTTGGTACCCTTGTTGAAAATCAGTTGAACATAGGTGTACACTTGATTTTTATTTCTGGTCTCTCAATTCTAGTCTGTCAATCTAATGCCAGGATAGATACCACACTGTCTTGATTATGGTAGTTTTGTAGTAACTTTTGAAATGGAAAGTGTCAGTCCTCCAACTTTGTTTTTTGTTTTCAAGATCATTTTGTCTATTCATAGACCCTTGCAATTCCATATGAACTTTAAGATTAGCTAGTCCATTTCTGCACAAAAAAGCAGTGGGAATTTTGACAGGGATTGCAGTAAATCTGTAGATTAATTTGGGGAGTAGTCTTCCAACACACATACACGGAGTATCTTTCTATTCCACTTACATCTTTAATTTCTTTCTACTGTGTTTTGTAGTTTTCATTGTACACGTCTTTCACCTGCTTGGTTAAATTTATTCCTAAGTATTTTATTCTTTTTGATGCTATTAAAAATGGAATTGTTTTCTTAATTTCATTTTTGAATTGTTCACTCCTAGTGTGTAGAAATACACGATTTTTCATGTTGATCTTATATCCTGCAACTTTGATGAATTAGTTTTTTAGCCCTAATAGATTTTGTTGTGGATTCTTTAGGATTTTCTTTATGTCTTTATGTATGTAAGGTCATGTTATCTGAAAACAAATAGTTTTCTTTTCTTTCTTTTTTTTTTGTTTTTTTTTTTGCTGTTGTTGTTGTTGTTTTTTGAGACAGAGTCTCACTATGTTGCCCAGGCTGGAGTGCAGTTGTGCAATCTCAGCTCACTGTACCCTCCGCCTCCTGGAAGCAATCCTCCCACCTCAGCCTTCTAAGGAGTTGGGGCGCACCACTATGCTTGGCTAATGTTTTATGATTTTTTTTTTTTTTTTGAGACAGAGTCTCACTCTGTCGCCCGGGCTGGAGTGCAGTGACCGGATTTCAGCTCACTGCAAGTTCCGCCTCCCAGGTTCACCCCATTCTCCTGCCTCAGCCTCCCGAGTAGCTGGGACTACAGGTGCCCGCCACCACGCCCAGCTAGTCTTTTTTTTTTTTGTATTTCGGGGTTTCACCGTGTTAGCCAGGATGGTCTCTATCTCCTGACCTCGTGATCAGCCCGTCCCGGCTTCCCAAAGTGCTGGAATTACTTTTTTATGATTTTTGTAGAGACAAGGTCTCATTATATTGCCCAAATTGGTCTCAAACTCCGGGACTCAGGTGATCCTCCTGCCTCAGCCTCCCAAAGTGCTGATATTACAGGCATGAGCCACTGTGCCCGGCTAGTTTTACTTCTTCCTTTCCAACTTGTATGCATTTTAATTTTCTTTCTTGCTTAATTGCCCTGGTTAGAACTTCCAGTACAGTGTTGAATAGCAGTGATGAAAGCAGACATCCTTATCTTGCTCCTGATCTTAGAGAAAAAGCTTTCAATCTTTCGCCATTAAGTATGATGCTCATTGTGGGTTTTTCACAGATGATCTTTAGCAGGTTGGAAAAGTTCCCTTCTATTCCTAATTTATTTAGTCTTTTCATCATGAGAGAGTGTAGGATTTTGTCAAATTCTTTTTTTGCATCAATTGAGATAACTGTATGTTTTCCCCACTTTAATCTGCTAATATGATGTATTACATTGATTTTTGTATGTTGAACCTCCTTTGCATTGCTGGGCTAAATCCCAGTAGGTTATAGTGTATAATCCTTTTAATATGCTATTGGATTTGAGTTGCTAGTATTTTTTGAGGATTTTTGCATCTATATTCATTCATAAGGGATATCACTCTTTAGTTTCTTATAGTGTCTTTGTCTGGGTTTGGTAACAGGGTAATGCTGGCCTCTATAAATTAGTTAAGAAGTGCCCCCTATTCCTCTGTTTTTTGGAAGAATTTTAGAAGAATCGGTGTTGGTTTCCTTTAATGTCTGATAAAATCCACCAGTGAAGAAAATCAGTCCTGGATTTTTCTTTATTGGAAATTATTTGATTACTGATTCAGTCTCTTTACTTGTTATAGAGCTATTCAGATTTTCTAATACTTCTTCAGTTGGTTTTGGTAGTTTGTGTGTTTCTAGGAATTTGTCCAATTCATCTAGGGTATCTAATTTGTTGATATACAATTGTTCATAGTGTTATTTTATAATCTTTTTTGTTTCTATAATGTTCCCACTTTCATTTCTAATGTTAATAATTTAAGCTTTCTGTCTCTTTGCTTGTTTAGCGTAGCTAAAGCTTTGCCAAATTTTGTTGATATTTTTAAAGAATCAACTTTTGGTTTTGTTGATCTATAGTTTTTTTTAAATTTTCTATTTAGTCTATCTCTGCTATAATCTTATTATTTCTCTCCTGTTGGTTTTGTGTTTAGTTTTCTCTTCTTCTAGTTTCTCAAGGTAGAATGCTCTTCTTTTTCTAGTTTCTTGAGGTAGAAGGCTATGTTGTTAATTTGAGATCTTTCTCCTTTTTTAAGGAATGTAGCCATTTGCAGCTATAAATTTCCTTCTTACACTGCTTTTTATGCATTTCACAGGTTTTTGCACATTGTGCTTTTATTTTCATTCATATGAAAGTAAATTCTATTTTTTTGTGATTTATTATTTGACCCATCAGTTGTTTAAAAGTGTGTTGCTGATTTCCTCAAATTGGTGAATTTTCCAGATTTCCTTCTATTGTTGATTTCTATGATCAGAGAAGATATTTTTATGATTTCAATCATTTTCAATTTATTGAGACTTGTTTTGTGGCCTAACATGTGGTCTATCCTGGAGAATATTTTGTGTGTACTTAAAGAGAATGGGTATTCTGCTGTTGGATGAGTACTCTAAATAGGTTTGATAAGTCTAGTCGCTGTGTATTAATGTTCAAATATTCTATTTCCTTGCTTTTCTTTTATCTAGGTGATCATCTATCCATTATTGAAAGTGGGATGTTGAAGTCTCCAACTATTGTTGTTGAATTGTTTATTTCTCCCTTTATCTGGGTCAGTTTTTGCTTCTTATATTTTGGGGCTCTTGTTAGGTACATATATGTTTATAATTATTATGTATTAATGGATTGACTCACCATTATATAATGCTTTTGTCTGTTGGAACAATTTTTTGTCTTACACTCTATTTTGTCTAATATTAGTTATTGTCTAGTGTCCTTTCATTTCAGCCAGAGGGACTTCCTTTACCCATTCTTAAAGGGCAGGTGGTCTACTAGCAATGCATTATCTTAGTTTTTGCTCATCTGGGAATGTCATAATTTCTTTTTCAGTTTTTCTTTCTGCTTTTCAAACTAGGTAATCTCAATCAACCTATCGTCAGTGCTTCTTCTGCCTGTTCATATATGCTATTGAACCCCTGTAATGAATGTTTCATTTCAGTTATTGTACTTTTCAACTTCAGCATCTCTATTTGGTTCCATTTCACAATTTCTACCTGTTTATTGATATTCTCTATTTACTAAGACATAGTTCTCATGTTTTCCTCTAGTTTTTGTACATGGTTTTCCTTAGCTCCCTGAGCATATTTAAAATAGTTGCTTTAAAGTCTTTATGTAGTAAGTCCAATGTCTGGGCTTCCTCATGGGTAATTTTTATTACTTCTTCCCCGCCCTCCCGCTATGTGTAGACCATGCTTTCTTGTTTCTTGCCTTATAGATTTTTGTTGAAAACTTGGTGTTTTGAATGTTATAATGTAGCAACTCGGGAAATCAGATTATCCTCCTTCTCCAGAATGTGCTATTGCTGCTTGTTGTATGTGTTGCTGTTTGTTTACTAACTGTTCTAAACTAATTTTGTAAAGTCTGCATTCTCAGTTTTATGTGGTTACTTATGTGTTTTTCTGTTAGCTTAGTGGTCAGCTTGTGACTCAACAGAGATTTACTTAGGTACCTGGAACCAAAAGGAAAAACGAAACAAAACAAAACAAAAAAAGGAAAAATACCTCCCAAACTCCAAGTATTTGCAGAAGGGCCCTATGTAAGTTTGGAGGCACATCTGTAACTCTCTGCATGCTTTATAACTCTGCATTAGCCTTCACTTTCTGTTTAGAGCCTGAAGATTAGCCAGAAGTGAGAGGTTAAGGCTGACCCCATGATGCCTAGGCATTAATTAAGATGTTATGCATAGGGACAGAAACTGTTTGAATAATGGAGAGATTAAGAGTTACCAGAGAAATCTGGGTCAGGTACTTACTAAGGCATTTGATGAGCATAAATAGACAAGCAATATGAAGACACCCATTATGATCTGAAATCCCATGTGCAGCCATCCATCCTACTGTGTAGGGTCAAGCCAAGTGAACGGGTCATATATTTTACTCAGAGTCAGAGAGGAAATGTTATAAAACTGGGTAAGCTCACAGAATAACCTGTACTTGTAGGGTCATGGCCTTTAGATTTGTTTATACTTGGTCAGAATTATTTACATACATGCAATAAGTTGCTCCTTAGATGGCGCAGACTCCCTCCCATCTGCTCTGACCAGGAACTAATCTAGAGTGAGGTGATTATCTAATACCATCTAGGTTAGAGAGTCATGTGATAGTTGCACCTAGGGTGAGACTGTGCTATATCAGATTTATGTGTTGGGCCAGCATAGCTGACAAGTTTGTATTGACCTGAATGATCTGTTGCTGTGTTACAGTAGCAGTACTCATTACGGTTCCTGCTGGTGAATAGTCCTGCTCCTAAGAATATGGGAATAAAAATAGCTCACCTTTGTCAGAATTAATGTGGTCTGACTGGGAACCAAAGGGTCTTGGCTACTTGAATATAAGGGAGGGTCCAAAGACATTAGGTAGTGATATGGCTTGACTATGTCTTCACCCAAATGTCAATTTGAATTGTATCTCCCAGAATTCCAACATGTTGTGGGAGGGACCCAGGGGGAGGTAATTGAATCATGGGGGCCAATCATTCCTGTGCTATTCTCATGATAGTGAATAAGTCTCAAGAGATCTGATGGGCTTATCAGGGGTTTCTGGTTTTGCTTCTCTATCATTTTTCTCTTGCTGCCACCATGTAAGAAGTGCCTTTCATATCCTGCCGTGATTGTGAGGCCTCCCCAGCCATGTGGAATTATAAGTCCAATTAAACCTCTTTTTCTTCCCAGTTTCATGTATGTCTTTATCAGCAGCATGAAAATGAACTAATATAGTAAATTGGTACCAGTAGAGTGGGGCATTACTGAAAAGATACCTGAAAATGTGCAAGTGACTTTGGAACTGGGTAACAGGCAGAGATTGGGACAGTTTGGAGGACTCAGAAGAAGACAGGAAAATGTGGGAAAGTTTGGGACCTCCTAGAGACTTGTTGAATGGCTTTGACAAAAATGCTGATAGTGATATGAACAATAAGGTCCAGGCTGAGGTGGTCTCAGATGGAGATGAGGAACTTGTTGGGAACTGGAGCAAAAGTGATTCTTGTTGCGTTTTAGTGAGACTGGCAGCATTTTGCCATTGCCCTAGAGATTTGTGGAATTTTGAACTTGAGAGAGATGATTTAGGGTACCTGGCGGAGGCGATTTCTAAGCAGCAAAGCATTCAAAAGATGACTTGGGTGCTGTTAAAAGCATTCTATTTTAAAAGGAAAACAGATCTTCATAAAAGTTCAGAAAATTTGCAGCATGATGATGCAGTGGAAAAAAAAAATTATTAAATTATTGAGAAGAAATTCAAGCTGGCTGCAGAAATTTGCATAAATAGCAAGGAGTCTAATGTTAACCCCCAAGACTATGGGGAAAATGTCTTCAGACCATGACAGAGAACTTCACAGCAACCCCTCCCATCACAGGCCCGGAGGTCCAGGAGGAAAAAGTGGTTTTGTGGGCTGGGCCCAGGGTCCCCATGCTGTATGCAGCCTAGGCACTTGGTGCCCTGTGTCCCAGGCACTCCAGCCATGGCTGAAAGGGGACAATGTACAGCTCAGACTGTGGCTTCAGAGGGTGGAAGCCACAAACCTTGGCAGCTTCCACATGGTGTTGAGCCTGTGGGTGCACAGAAGTCAAGAACTGAGGTTTGGGACCCTCTGCCTAGATTTCAGAAGATGTATGGAAATGCCTGGATGCCAAGGCAAAAGTTTGCTGCAGGGGTGGGGCCCTCATGGAGAACCTCTGCTAGTGCAGTGCAGAAGAGAAATGTGGGGTTGGACTCCCAACACAGAGCCCCTACTGGGGCACTGCCTAGTGGAGCTATGAGAAGAGGGACACTATCCTCTAGATCCCAGAAAGGTAGATCCCCTGGCAGCTTGCACTGTTTGCCTGGAAAAGCCACAGACACTCAAAACCAGCCTGTGAAAACAGCCAGGAGGGAGGCTGTACCCTGCAAAGCCACAGGGGCAGAGCTGCCCAAGACCGTGGCAACCCACCTCTTGCATCATTGTGATCTGGATATGTGATCTGGACTCAAAGGAGATCATTTTGGAGCTTTAAAGTTTAACTGTCTTGCTGGATTTTGGACTTGCATGTGCCCTATAACCCCTTTGTTTTGGCCAATTTCTCCCATTTGGAACAGCTGTATTTACCCAATACCTGTACCTTCATTATATCTAGGAAGTAACTAGCTTGCTTTTGATTTTACAGGCTCATAGGTGGAAGGGACTTGCCTTGTCTCAGGTGAGACTTTGGACTATGGACTTTTGGACTGATGCTGAAATGAGTTAAGACTTTGGGAGACTGTTGGGAAGGCATAATTGGTTTTGAAATGTGAGGACATGAGATCTGGAGAGTCCAAGGGTGGGATGATATGGTTTGGCTGTGTCCCTACCCAAATTTCAACTTGAATTGTATCTCCCAGAATTCCCACATGTTGTGGGAGGAACCCAGAGGGAGGTTATGGAATCATCAGGGCTGGTCTTTCTTGTGCTATTCTTGTGATAGTGAATAAGTCTCACAAGATCTAATGGGTTCATCAGGAGTTTCCGCTTTTCCTTCTCTCTCATTTTTCTCTTGCCACTACCATGTAAAAAGTGCCTTTCACCCCCATGAGTGTGAGGCCTCCCCAGCCATGTGGAACTGTAAGTCCAATTAAACCTCTTTTTGTTCCTAGTTTCGGGTATGCCTTTATCAGCAGTGTGAAAATGAACTAATACAAGTAGGTCACATTTGAAGTTATAGATTTGGGTCTGGGCCCTGTTGTTCCCCTTGCATAAAGGGAGGCAGAAGTGGGCTGTGGGAATCAGGAGTCATGTAATGAGTCCCAAGTTTCACAGGACCATGGTATACCCCTTGGATGAATTAGAGAACCTGAAAATGGGCTATGTTACCTCTAGGCCCCAAGAGGTGAAGTGACACTGAGCTCCCAGGTGTCTCCAAGTCATGTTAAATCTGGGGCAGATATGTAAACACAATCCCCGCCTGGGGTTCTGGAGGGGCAAATAACAACATGTATGCCTTGGATGCCGAGCAGTTGGGCTGTAATTTTGGGTTTTATGTTAGCAAGAGAGAGTGATATCTGTGATATCTGTAGTGCTGGTAATTGTGCCAAATCAGGGGGAATTAGGGTAGCTCAGGGAACAGCTTTGGTGTGGTATATTAACAGGCCCAACAATTACATCTCCTGGGAAGCTTGGCTCTGATTTCAGCCCACTGTGTTAAAATATTGGGACTGTTAGGCTTGTAAGGGGAGGTGGTAGTAGAGGCATGGTCTGATCTCTGATGGTGTGGATGATCCTCCAATTAGGGAGACCTCAAAGGATGTGTCTAAGGTGTCAGGGGAGAAAGTGGTGAAGTTGTAGGTGGAGCAGTGGTGGTAGAAAAATAATTATCCCAACAGATGTCAAAATGTCTCCCATCCTGGAGGACCCAGAACTCAGTCCATCTCAATGTTGGAGGTGTGGCCAGACAGGGGATGGTTAGGTTAATTGGGACTCCAGTGAGGTGTGGGTAAGCACACGTGACTTAGCCTGCCACAGTTGGTGACAGGAGTCAAGAGTGGTCTGGCCAGTGTCATGGGTCAATTGGTAGAATCACAGGCAATAATGTAAGCCAGGAGACTTCGTGACAAGGAATGCACTAGCTTGGTAAAATGCCCTTTCAAAGGTTCCTTCTCATCAGGGAACTTAGAAAGGCAACTTTTGAGTTCTGTAACCGAGTCCTAGATGGGGGTGCAGGGGTTGTCAGTCATCTGTTGGCTTAGCTTCCTGGACACTGTCATGGCCAAGGGTCCAGGTCAGGTAAATGTGGTGCTGTCCCCTGTTGTCTTGGGCTGAGGCACTGTCATATTCTGTGTAGCAAGGTCCCACATTGTCTTGGGCTGGGTGCTATCATTGGAGGCATTTCCATCTCCAAGACTAAGTTATCATCTCCTGACATTGATGATGTCTACCAATTTTAGCACCTCCTCTCCTCCAAGACAAGTATACTTCCCAGGTAGCAACTCAAAACAGGAAGATGGGGCATTGGGGGCCTACTGTGGTCCAATACATTTGGAAGGCTCTGAGCAGGCTATGTTTACATTGTTGGGATGGACTACTGAAATCACAGGTTATAAGTAATCACCGAAGGTCCTTGAGGGCGCATTGTGCAAAGGCTTTGGTGGTGCTTTTTTCTGAAGAGGAGGATATTTCCATCCATAGATAGTACACATTGCATGCATGGCCTTTGGCCAAAGAGAACACAATATGTTGTGGAAATATCACCAAATCAGCTGGTATAGATCTAACCATTCTTTTCACTGAGAATTAATACTCCAAGGAATGGAAGTACCACTATTTATTCATCCATTGCCTTACCCATGAGTATTCTTTTGTTCATTGTTTTTATTTGCCACTACCTATTGTGTGGCATAAATGTCTTTCCTGTGTGTCATCACACACATGAAATGCTATCACCTAGAGTTTCTCATAGGAAAGTGTGGCTTCTGGGCCAAAGGGTATGAAGGGTGTGGGTCTATTAAATTTTAACAGGTGATGCCAAACTGCCCCTTTAAAAAGTTATAATTCCACCAACCATAGTGTATGAGAACACCATGCATCTCTGACAACAGTAGGCATTATCACACTTACAGATTCTTTTTAGTCTAAAGGGTATAAAGTAATATCTCATAGTAACTTTATTTTACATTTCTGTTGCTACTGGGAGGATTGGGGATACTTTCATCTGTTCATTGATAATATTAGGTTGGTGCAAAAGTAATTGCGGTTTTTGCCATTACTTTTTTATGTTGAGACAGAGGCTCACTCCATTGCCCAGGCTAGAGGGTAGTGGTACGATCTCACTGCAACCTCCGCCTCCCAGGTTCAAGCGATTCTCCTGCCTCAGCCTCCTGAGTAGCTGGCATTACAGGCATCTGCCACCATGCCTGGCTAATTTTTGTATTTTTAGTAGAGACGGGGTTTCATGATGTTAGCCAGGCTGGTCTCGAACTCCTGACCTCAGGTGATCCGCCCACCTTGGCCTCCCAAAGTGCTAGGATTACAGGCATAAGCCACTGCGCCTGGCCTATTTTTGCCATTACTTTCAATGGCAAACCGCAATTACTTGTTCACCAATCTAATATATATTTGCCCTTCTATTTAGATTATTTTGACCATTCTTCTATTGGGTTGTAGTTTTGTCATCCGGGACAACTCTACAGGCATTCAAACTGTTTATCTGTCATTTGTCTTGCAATTCTCCTTTCTGCTTTTTTTTTAACTTTTGCTTATGAAAGTATCTTTTGCCAATGAAGCATTTCAGTCAAACATATCTCTTTTTTTCTTTTTCTTTTGAGATGGAATCTTGCTCTGTGGCCCAGGCTGGAGTGCAGTGGCACAATCTCAGTTCACTGCAACCTCCACCTCCTGGGTTCAAGCAATTCTCCTACCTCAGCCTCCTTAGTAGCTGGGACTACAGGTGCGTGCCACCACGCCTGGCTAATTTTTTGTATTTTTAGTAGAGAAGAGGTTTCACCATGTTAGCCAGGATGGTCTTGATCTCGTGACCTCATGATCCGCCCATCTTGGCCTCCCAAAGTGTTGGGATTACAGGTATGAGCCACCGCACCCGGCCAAACATATCTTTTTTCTTTCCTAGCTTTTGTGTTTCCTCTCTGGTCTAGAAAGTTCTCCCAAACCTACAGGTCATACAGTATTGTCTCAAACTTTGTGGAGAGGGAAATATTGATTGCAGATAAAATCTAGTAAAAGGGAGGAAAGGAAAACATCAAGAAAGTTAATTAGGACATCCAGGAGAAACTATGCCCATCAGCTAGAACCTTGAGGTGAAAGAGAGAAAACAGGCAGGGGGCAGACAGCAGGTAGAAAGGTTTGTCTTCTGTTAACCTCAAGAGCGAGGGAGCCAAGGCCCAGATGAAGGTTGCACCTGGAGCTGCCCTCTCTCGCAAATTCCTCTCCCGGTTACTCTGGTACTAGTATCCCAACCTCCGTGGTCATAGAATTATAGTGAGAGACACTATGTGGAAATGAGGTAATGTCACAAGAGGAGGGCTTCTGTGTCTGCTGAGCTCTGCACCATGGGAGGCCTGCCAGGTGATGTGTGCTGGTGTCAGGAACGTGCAGACTAGTGGTCTCTAACCTTTTTGACACTAGAGACTGGTTTCATAGAACACAATTTTTCCATGGACGGGGTTAGAGGGGATGAAACTGAAACTATTCCACCTCAGAGCATCAGGCATAAGATTCTCATAAGGGCGTGCAACCTAGATCCCTATGCGCAGTTCACAATAGGGCTTGTGCTCCTATGAGAATCGAATGCAGCTGCTCTGACAACAGGCAGAGCTCAGGCTGTAATGCTCACCTGCTGCTCACCCTCTGCTGTGTGACCCCATTCCTTGCAGGCCATGGACTGCTACTGTCCCTGGCCTGGGGTTCGGGGACCCCTGGTGTAGACTATACCTCAGGTGTGGAAGGACTCGCTCCAGTCCACTAGCTGGCAGGTAACTCCTGGCTGTTGCTGGCCGGAGATCTCCTGCTGCTGCTACACATCCAAGTTGGACATCCCAGGAACTGGAAACAAGGGCTTTAAAAAGTGGGTGCCCTCTCCTTAGGGCCCTTGGAAGGGTCTGAGCTATCCTGGCCCAGATCTCATTGCCTGATCATCTTGTCAAGGGTGGGCCATCCAGAGTGTGCTGGAATTGGTTGACTGGGAATTGGGCGTCAGCCACCTCAGGGGTTGATTTTCCAGTTAGATTTTAGTCTACCAGAAATTAATGTGGACATGTGTTGAGAGATGAGGGGTCCAACTTTATTCTTCTAGATGGACCCACTATTTATTAAAGAAGCTGTGATTTTCCCATAAAATTGAAATACCATCTTTATCATTTATTACATTTTCATATTAGTTGGGGTCTATTTCTTTTTGTTTGTCCACTCTGTTCTGATCTTCTGTATGTCTATTCCTGTTGTTTGGAGTACAGTTACTTTAGAGTGCTAAGTCTGGACTCCCTGTCTATTCTCTCTTTTTTTTTTTTTTTTTTTGAGATGGAGTCTCGCTCTGTCACCCAGGCTGGGGTGCAGTGGCACAACAGCTCACTGCGACCTCTGTCTCCTTGGTTCAAACGATTCTCCTGCCTCAGCCTCCTGAGTAGCTGGGATTACAGGTGTGTGCCACCATGCCCTGCTAATTTTTGTATGTTTTGTAGAGACGGGGTTTCACCATGTTGGCCAGGCTGGTCTCAAACTACTGACCTCAGATGATCTGCCCACCTCGGCCTCCCAAAGTGCTGGGATCACAGGCATGAGCTACGGCACTGAATCCCTGGCTGTTCTTTATTAATGATTTCTTGGTAACTGGATATTTATTTTAAGAGATATGCCTTTGTATCATTTTGTATAGTGAAAAATCCATTGGTATTTTATTTGGGATTGTATTCATTATATATTTGCTATCATAATCTATTCTCTCTCTTAGAAAATACGTTAATAATCTTACCATCCAAGGACGTTTTTCAGATCCTGTTTTGTGTCTTTTAGTTTGACCTACAGGTTACTTCGTACAGATTCCATATTTAATTGATTCCCAAGTATTTAACAGTTGTGGGGATTTTTTGGCTATTATGGATGGATATTTTATCCAATTCATTTTTCATTTGGCTATTGTTAATACAGAGAAATACTATAGATTTTTGTGTATTTTTTATTAGGCCACATGCCAAATTCTCTATTAATTTCTCTATTTTGTCCTCATTAGATTCTCTTGGAATTTCTAGGTACCTTATTATTATTTTTTATTTTTATGGGTACATAGTAGGTGTATATCCTGGGTATATTATTATATCAGCATCAGAAAGAAGTAATTTTTATCTTCTTTTCAAAATGTATTCTAATGTTTCCATTTTGCCATCCTGTTGCATTTGGTGGAACCACGACAATATGTATAGTGATAGTAAAAGGCATTGTTGTCAGGTTCCTAATTTTAATGGAAATGGCTTTTTAATGGAAATGGTGCTCTGTCATCCAGGCTGGAGTGCAGTGGTGAGATCCTTGAGCTCCTGGCCTCAAGCACTCTTTCCTCCTAGGCCTTCCATAGCTCTGGGATTACAGGCGAGAGCTACTGTGACTGCCACCACCACCCCTCCCCCGCCACTTCTCCCCTACCCCACCACTGCACCTTTTTTTTAAACCATTCAGAATGCTCCTTCCCTTAAAAAAAACAAAAAATCAACAAACTAGTCTTCAGTTTTTAGCAGTTTCTTTCTATTCTAGTTTTTCTCAGAGTTTTATTAAGATTGGCTGCTGAACTTTATAAGCAGCATTTTCAGCATATATTGAGTTGATCGGGGGGCTTTTTGTTTTCCCTTTAAATCGTTGATGTAAAGACATATGACTAATTCTTCCTGCTATTGAATATTCCTGGAATAACCCTTATTTACTCTTACTGTCTTATTCTTTGGACATATTGCTGGATTCTATTTGGTAATGTTCAAGTTTTTCACTTTGACATCTGTATTGATTACTGAGATTGGGTCATAGCAGAGGTCAGCAATTACTGCCCCTGGGCCAAATTCAGCCCACAACTCATTTTTGTACATCTCATGACCTGAGAATGGTTTCTGCATTTCTTAATGTTTGTGAAAAAAATTAAAAGAAGAGTAGTATTTTGTGACAATGGAAAAGTATATCAAATACAAATTTTAGTGTTCATAAATAAAGATTTGTTTGGAACACTACTGCACTCATTCATTTACATATTGTTCGGAGTGCTTTTGTGAGTGGTAGAGTTGAGTACTTGCAAAAGGGACTGCATGGCCCCCAAACCTAAAATATTTACTATTTGGCTCTTTACAGAAATGTTTGCCAACCTCTCTGATCTATCTTTTTGTTGGGGGAGGAGCTATCTTTATCAGATTTGGTATGAAGTGTAATCTGGCTTCGTAAAATGAATTGGAGAATTTCTTTTCTTTTTTCTATTATGTGGAATAGTTTAAATATCTTTGGAATGATCTTCTCTCTAAAGGTTAGATAAAGCTCA
>NW_012103098.1:3491885-3525338 GCF_000951045.1 Mandrillus leucophaeus | reverse complement strand
TTCCTTCCTTCCTTCCTTCCTTCCTTCCTTCCGCTGTTGCACAAAGACTCAAGAACAGCGTTGAAAAGCATTGTGGGGAGTAGCACCACGTTTCCCTCTGACTTTAATGGGGATGTTTCTTATACTTTCCCACCAGTGAGAATATTTGCAGGAGTTTCATTTTATCTAGACTTAGCAAATTAAGTACATTTCCTTCCATTCTTGTGTGCTAATTGTTTTTTTAAATCAAGATGTTTATTAAATGCTTTTCTTTTTAATAACAGCATGTAACCTCCCAGTAGGTTCTCTTTGCCTGCTGTCTAGACAGAGCTAGTATCAAGACAGGGGAATTGCAATGGAGAAAGAGTTTAATTCACACGGAGCTGGCTGTATGGGAGACCTGAGTTTTATTATTACTTAAATCAGTCTCCCTGAAAGCTTGGGGATAGGGGGTTTTAAGCATAATTTGGCGGGTAGGGGATCAGAAAGTGGGGAGTGCTGATTGGTCAGGTTGGGAGTCAATCATAGGGAGTCAAATCATAGGGAGTCAAAGCTGTTCTCTTGTGCTGAGTCAGTTCCTGGGTGGGGAGGCCGCAGGACTAAATGAACCAGTTTACTAGTTTGGGTGGTGTCAGCTGATCCATCATGTACGGGGTCTGAAAATATCTCAAGCACTGATCTTAGGTTTTACAATAGTGATGTTATCCCCAGGCGCAATTTGGGGAGGTTCATAATCTTGTAGCCTCTAGCCGCATGACTCCTAAACCATAATTTCTAATCTTGTGGCTAATTTGTTAGTCCTGCAAAGGCAGTCTAGCCCCCAGACAGGAAGGAGGTTTGTTTTGTGAAAGGGCTATTACCATCTTTGTTTCAAAGTTGGACTACAAACTAAATTCCTCCCAAAGTTAGTTCAGCCTATGCCCAGGAATGAACAAGAACAGCTTGGAAGTTCGAAGCAAGATGGAGTTAGTTAGGTCAGATCTCTTTCACTGTCAGAATTCTCTCAGTTATAATTTTTGCAAAGGCAGCTTCAAGCAGGAAGGATTTCACGGTTTTCCTCTTTGATCTGTTAATATGGTAAATTACATCAATATATTTTTCCCACAGAAACCTCCTCAGAGTGGTGGACTTTAGCCAGATTTTAGGCTACCTGACACCTTCAGGGAAGTTTAAACTTTCCCTCTGAAGTTTTGATAATTGAATCTGCTGAAATAGACTGACGATAGACAGACAGGAGAAAAGACATCAAGTGTATTAGCATGCAAGCACATGGGAATCATACAAGCATGAGACTCAAAGAAAAGTCAGATAATTGAAGTTTAAATACCCTCTTCATATGGGAGAGATAAGTGGAGGATGTAGACAATTATAGAGGAAGAGTAAATGATTTTTAAGAAGGATGAATGAGCCTGAAGCACAAACAATAGCTGAAGGCAAAGTTCTTCTAGGCTCTGATAGGGGTAGTGATAAGTTGTAGGAAGGTGCAGGGTGGAACTGCATTGCAAACAAAGGTTGTGGGGGTTTTTTCAGTTTTTTTATTTTTATTTTTTGAGACACAATCTCGCTCTGTCGTCCAGGCTGGAGTGCAGTGGTGCTATCTCAGCTCACTGCAACCTCCGCCTACCAGGTTCAAGCGATTCTCCTGCCTCAGCTTCCTGAGTAGCTGGGATTACAGGCACGTGCCACCATGCCTGGCTAATTTTTGTATTTTTTAGTAGAGATGGGGTTTCACCATGTTGGTCAGTCTGATCTTGAACTCCTGACCTTGTGGTCTTCCTGCCTTGGCCTCCCAAAGTGCTGGGATTACAGGAAGTGAGCCACCGTGCCCGGCCAAAGTTGTCTTATTATGCAGATAAAGTCTCTTGGTGACAGCCCTCAGAACAGATGAAAAGTCTGCTCATGCAGATGATCTTTAATTTCTTCTTCAGTGAGTAACTATCCCTTTTTAATTTGATTTCAAACAGTGGATTGAAGGCAATTGTGTTTCTTTTTTTTTTTTTTTTTTTTTTTTTTTTATTATACTTTAAGTTCTAGGGTACATGTGCATAACGTGCAGGTTTGTTACATATGTATACTTGTGCCATGTTGGTGTGCTGCACCCATCAACTCGTCAGCACCCATCAACTCGTCATTTACATCAGGTATAACTCCCAATGCAATCCCTCCCCCTTCCCCCTTCCCAGTGATAGGCCCCGGTGTGTGATGTTCCCCTTCCCGAGTCCAAGTGATCTCATTGTTCAGTTCCCACCTATGAGTGAGAACATGCGGTGTCTGGTTTTCTGTTCTTGCGATAGTTTGCTGAGAATTTGTGTTTCTTTAAAAGAACTTCCCTCAGTCAGATAAAGGAACTTCAGAGAGAGCCCCTTCCTGCGCTTGGAGGGGAGAAACAAGGGAAGATCAGAGATCTTGATTCTGAGGCAGCTTGGGAGGCCTTTCATTCAAGGTGCTTAGTATGCCAAAGAGTTATACTTTGGGGGTGTTGTTTTCTGAGCCCAAACCCACCTGATTCCCTTCCCCATGTCTGGGGACTGTCCTTCTTATCTATCTGGGTGGGAAACAGTCTGCCTCTAATTATAGAGCTGAAAATGCCAGTTTCTCACTTTCCCAGCTCCCCTGGCTGCTGGGACAGACATGTGACCAGGTTTGGCCAATCAAATTTGTGTGCTGAGAATTTTCAGTCTGCAGCTTGGGATGCAGAGAATGAGGATAGCACCCCCTGTGTTGGTGCTGGACTCCTCAGCAGGCTGGTTCTGTGGTATGATGCTTTCTGTGGTTCTGGGTGCATAACTTCTCTTTGATCTGCCTGTTTTCTGAGCCTGGTCCCTGGGCTTTCTGACAATTTGGTGAGCTACTAAATATTGTTTCAATACACTTCTATTTTGCTTAAATAAATATGAATCTGTTTATGTTTGTAGTTAAGATCAATGACTAATATATTTGCATTTGTGGAATAAATCCTACTCATTCAAGCATTATTTGATATCACCATTGGATTCAGTTTGTTGATATTTATACCTGTGTTCATAAATCAGATTGGCTGATAGTTTTCTCTTCTTGCACTGTTCTAATCTTATTTTAGTATTAAGAGGGTGCCAACTTTTGGGAATTTTTTGTTAGAAAAATTCCTACAGCAGAATTGCTGGATCAAGGGGTCTGTGCATTTTCAGTTTTGATGACCGTTGTCAAATTGCTATCCAAAGAAATTTTGCCAGTTTACATTTTGACCAGCAACATATAATACTGCCTGTTTCTCTCTATCCTTGCCAACACAAAGGACCTGTTATCAATCTGTTTCTTTATTTTTTTTTATGGGTAAGTTGAGCATGCTTGCATATGTTCAGAGTCTTTCTTTCTCCAGCTGTTTTGTTTTCTATGAACCGTCTGTTGATGTTTTTTGACTAGGTGGTTAGTTTTTCTTCTTATGTTTTTTGTTGGGGAGGGAGGAGGCATGAGAGAGTCAGGGTTTAACCTTTTGTCCTACAGTGACCTGTTGGTCGGAAGTTTAAACTCAGTTCCTGGGTGCTGGCTGTCGAAACTGGAAAAGACCCTCACAAAGACCTGCAATGCAGAGGGAAGATGGCGTGATTGGTTCTGCCTTCCAACTCAAGACATTCACTGTCCAGTTGCATCCACCAATTAAGCAAAGGTTTTTATTGAAGTCAGGTGAAAAAAATTTCATATTCCCTAATGATAATCAGTTGTTCTATAAATCAGTCAGAAGTTGTTGCATTTTTACATTTTTAACAAATGAGTCCAAAACCAACACAGTGATTTTGTAAGTAATAAGTAGGTGAGGAAATTCTACCTCCAAAGTTTTAAGTGTTTGGCTGAGAGAGTTGTTATGAGTGAGCCACATTCCTTTTGGCAACAGAAAGAAGGAAACATTTCAAAACATCTGTTTTCTAAAAGCATTTCCACGGCATCTTAATTTGACTGATGAGGAGCTCCCTCTAGGGGAGAGAAAAATATCAGCACCAGGGTTTCTTGTGCGTTTCCCCTAGGGGTTTTTGTGGAAATCTTTTTAATCCCCTTGCCTATGCTGGTAAGGCTTAGCATTGTTATAACTAAACAACGCAATCCATAAATGCTTTGTCAGTGCAGCACAGTCACAAATGATCATCTCTCCCAACGCATGGAAAGCACATATATTGGCCTGTCTCTTTTATCAGAATGTGACCTTTATGTGGGGAGGGCTTTGCCTGTTTTATTCTTTTCTTTAATAAATACCAATAACAGTACCTGACACATAGCCAGGTTCAATAATTTTTGAATCAATGAACAAATCTTTGAACAAAAGTTTTGAGCTTAGTGTAGCTTGAAATCCATGACTAGGCTCTGTGGCCAAGGGCAGGCATTTGTCTGTGACCTAAGGCTGAGTAGTCTGTGCTGAGGGTGTGGGTGAGGTTTATTTAACTGGCTTAGGCCAAATGTATTCACTCAATGCTTATGTATCGAGCACCCACTGTGTGCCAGACACTGTTATAGGGGCGGGGCTCCCAACAGTGAAAAGGGCAGGCAAGATTCCTGAACTTAAGGAGCAGTGATACAGAGAATGTTGAGATGATAATACTTACTATGGGGAAAAAATCAAACAGGGAAGGGAGATAGAGTATTCTGGCATGGAGAGGAGGTCTTGATTTTATCTGTGGTGAGAGAAAGCTTCACTGAGAGGTGAAGGAGAGAGAGAAAAGGTTGAGCAGCCATCTGGGAGACAGTCATCAAGGCACCAAAGCAGGAACGTGCCCAGCATGTTTGAAGAATGCGGAGGAGGCTGGTACAGCAGAGCAGAGTAAGGGAGAGGGAAAGGGATAGGGACTGGAGTCAGAAAGATGTGGCCTACGGGTGTGAAATTCCTAGAGAGAATGTTTGAAGATTTTCCAGCAGTGAGGAAGGTCCTTGTGAGTCAAGGGCAAAAGCAGGCCTAGGCCTTTCCTGCATCCTTCCCTGCTTCTAAAGGTGATTTTCAGGTTTTCTCTGAGACCATTTTCTTGGAAAGAGTCAGATCATCAATATAAGGTAACAATGCCTAAGGTAGGTAGTTCTGCTGCAGCCCACCTCTCATGAGGTGGGAGATGTTGTAGGATAGAGGGGAGAACATACTGAATTGGATTCTGGCTGAACTAAGCTGAACGAGAGAGCACTTTAGACCCTGGATGTCAGAGGTGGAGGAAGGGACCATCGATCTCTCCCAGCTCCTGTCTGTAGGGCATCGTGCCCCACTTAACTGCAACCACCACTCTCATTGAAGAATCTTAATCTAAAAACTCTCGAAACCTCCTAACAGCCAGAAAGAAACAGCCTCCACTGGAGATGACAAAACAAGATTAACCTTTTTGGACACTGATATGATTCCCTTTAGCCTCATTTTGTTATTGTTAGATTCTTTTGTATTTTTTTTTAAGTCTACGAATTGTTCTAAACTTTGTAGTGTAAGTGGTGATGGGCGATGGTGCTGTCCTGGGCTTCCTGCTGGCCAGTTGAGTTGGGGGTGTGTGCCAACACCTCTTGCTGCATCTGGATTCGTGACATATTTAGCTAGCCTGGCTCCAGATGGAAAGCCTGGCTGCAGTCAGTACTCTAAGTCAGCCTGATCACCGTATTAAGAGTCATTGTTCAAGAGAAGAGAGCTTGGGCAGGGAAAGTCCCTTTTTTAAAACCATCAGATCTCATGAGACTCATTCACTATCACAAGAACAGCATGGGAAAGACCTGCCCCCATGATTCAATTACCTCCCACCAGATCCCTCCCACAGCACATGGGAATTCAAGATGAGATTTGGATGGGGATGCATCCAAACCTTATCACATATCCTGAAATATACTACAATCTTGCTTGTCTTTAAAAACAACCATTCCTGTCACATAGAACCTTGAGAGCCCCCTCTTATTATTTTGTATCATTTTCTCATTTTCTGGGGGTATAATAAGTGATTTAAGAAAAAAGTGGTTCAGGATTCATACATTATTAAATATCATATTATAAAGATGCTAATAGATCCATTAATATTATTCATACAATATAAAGACAAATTTTTACTTTTCCCATTTAACAAGTGATGCATACTGTTTCATTGACTTTAAATTAATTATGTAATAAAAGCATGAATTGTTAACAAATAAATTCAAAAATGACAAAAAAAAAAGAGTCATTGTTATGGTCACACACCTTGTTGTCTGTGACAAACAAAATGCACTTATTCAAGCCCTAATCTGTATAATGAATTGGGGTATCTGATGGGGTGACCCAGGCTCCTGAGAATTCTTAGTAGGATACATGAACGTCAAAGGATGCAGTTGTAGGGGAATGACTTTGCCATGGCAACCTTGCATATATCTACACCCCCTGCAAAGGCGAAGGCTTGAACCACAGTTAATCTGAGTCTTGGCAGAACACTTCTCGATCCCCTCTGGAACAGAAGACGATGGGAGGCTTGTAAGGCATGCTCTGAGGCCCTTGTCTCCTTTGGGAGGCTGTCATGAGACAGTTTTCTATCTCCTCCCTAGTCCTGATGAGGTGTGGGGCTTTCTACCTCGTGCCCCTCAGAATAGAGCTACAGAATATAAAACTACATAGCCGCAGTCTAGAATTGGCTCAACAGCCACAGGGTATTCCACGACTTGCCTTGTAGTCATCGATCCCCTTTTGTGTTGTTCCTTTTGCTATGTGAGAAAAGAACCACAGGGCGCTGGCACTTTTGACTAATCTTCCTTTCTCTGTCTATGTGAGTAACAAACAATCAGTCTGAAGTGGCTCAATTGGATCGGTTAGACCTGGGCCTTGGTTTTCTCTTGTGTGCCTTGTGTGTGCTTGACAGAAAGGCCATGTCCTGGGGGTCAGTTATCTGTCACAGTTACTGTGAAGCCTCTGAACTGGGAGAGCTGTAAGTTGTGATGCTGATGATGTGCCCGTGTGACTAGCATGATAGAAAAGACCAGTGGAAAAATGAGGCAGTGGTTCCCTGTGGCAAGGGGAACTGCACACATTTGGACCTCGTTCCTGGTGGATGTTTGCACCCCTCCTTGCCCCTTGTGGGTGGAAGTAGGGTTAGGGAGGAATCAGAATCTGCATTCTGAGTAGTTGCTGGGACTCCTGAGGAGAGTGAAGCTGATTTCCTGACCTGTATCTTCTACAGGGCTAAGGAAACTTAGTGCTAAAGTCTGTCGTGTCTTGAATTTGAAGTCTAGCCTACCCTCCCAGTGGTGGGACAGACCTGAATCTTCAGACTGAGGATGAAAATGAGTCCAAATAGATCAGTAATCACAATAAGTTCAATGAGTTAAACTTGATAATTAAAAAGCAGTTTGATAGATTACATTTTATAGATCTATATAATGTTCATAAGGTATATATCGAAAACAAAGTAACACAGAAAGTTTGAAAACAAAAGGATAGAAAAAAGATGTATCAGGCAAATTTCCAACCAAAGAAAACTATCACAACAAAATATAATTTAAACCTTAAAAGGAATGAAGGAATCAGCAAACTATGGCCTGCAGGCCATCTGAACCCACCAGCTGTTTTTAGAAATAACGTCTTATTGAAACACATCACTCCCCTTTGTTTACATATAGTCTGTGGTTGCTTTTGAGCTACAATGACAGGGTTGAGTAGTTGTGACAGACACTGAATGGTTGTCAAAGCCTAAACTATTTATTACCTGGCTCTTTATAGAAAAGCTTTGCCAACTCTAGTTATAAACCAATGAAAGGAACACTACTCTAAGATGCTATAATACTTGGGAATTTGTATGTATGCAACAAAACTTCAAAATATAAAAATAAAAAGGCTGATGGAATTACAAAGTAGATAATTCTACATTTATACCTATTTCAGACACTCATGGATCAAGGAGACAGAAAAATGATAATAGGATATTTGAAAAATCCAGTCCATACACATACACACAGGTTTGAATTGTGGTAAATGGAGACGATTGGACAGAGAGTGGCAGAGCTGAGGATCATATGCATAGATGCGTGAGGGGTCATAGTGGTCATGACCAGCCAAAATTATGAAGCCATCAATGTTACAAGGCAGAGAAAGCAAAGACAATAGAAATCACTAAAACATGGTAGTAACAAGAACAATTAGAGCATAAAAAAGTTAACCGAACTGGAGAGACCAGCCCAGAGTGAATGTCACTAAAGTTCTGAGGAGTCCCAGAGCTACCTTGCATTCCATTCAAGTCTTTCAGATGCTCGTTTTTATGACTTGTTTGTTTGTTTGTTTGTTTGAGACGGAGTATCGGAGTATCACTCTGTCACCCAGGCTGAAGTGCAGTGGGTGCAGCAATCTCGCAATCTCAGCTCACTGCAGCCTCTGCCTCCTGGTTCAAGCAATTCTCCTGCCTTAGCCTCCTGAGTAGCTGGGATTACAGGTGCGTGCCACCATGCTTGGCTAATTTTTGTATTTTTAGTTTCACCATGTTGGCCAGGCTGGTCTCAAACTCCTGACCTCCAGTGATCCACCTGCCTTGGCCTCCCAAAATGCCGGGATTACAGGTGCGAGCCACTGTGCCCGGTCCATTTTATGACTTTTTAAACCTGTATCTCCAGAACACCCTCTTTGTTGTATTGATCTTGTACTGGCTGTCCATCATGTGAGCTAGCCCAAGAAAAGTCATCCTTCTTGTAATAAAGGGAAATAAAGTAAAATCTCCTTTTGAATGTCTTGCCACAGCTATGACACAGTGCCATGGTGGACACATAGATGGGTGGGTGAAGTCCAGGAGAACCTGGTCTGCCAGGAAGTCCTAGTGGGACTTGTCCCTCCACCTGATGCTAACTGTCACAGCTAATCTTGAGATTTCTGGCTTCCTCTGGAAGGAAATAGATGCATCAGCCCTGAGATGTCAAAACAAGCATGTGAATACCTGGGTTTCCTATACTGTCTCATGTGCAGTAAGGAGCAAGGGTTTGGGAATCAGTACTATATGAATGCTGTAAACTTTGTTACAATCCCCACTTTTTTGTGTGTTCCCCTGTATGAAACCTTGAAAACAAAGAGGAATAGTGTGCTTTTCTGGGAAGCATTGAGGAAAGCTGAAGAGCTGGGCAGCATCTAGATTTGATGTGAGAGAAATCCTCAAGTACCCACAAAAGCACAGAAAAGAAAACAGACCAAGGACAAAGGATCAGGGCCAAGGGAAGCATGTCCAGGGCCAGTTAGGGCCTGAGAAGAGGGTACAGAGAGGGCCCTCAAGGGGCAATGTGGTCTTGGTCCTTTTTTTTTTGAGATGGTCTCACTCTGTCGCCCAGGCTGGAGTGCAGTGGTGCAATCTTGGTTCACCGCAACCTCTGCCTCCTAGGCTCAAGCAATCCTCCCACCTCAGCCTCCTGAGTAGCTGGGACTACAGGTGTGTGCCACCATGCCCTGGCTAATTTATTTTTTATAGAGATGAGATCTTGCCATGTTGCCCAGGCTGGTCTTGAATACCTGGGCTCAAAGGATCCACCCGCCTTGGCCTCCCAAAGTGCTGGGATTATAAGTATGAGCTACCAAGCCCGGACTTTCTGTTTTCATAAAAGACTATATCAGGAAAGAACTGTGCCCGGACCACACAGGAGGAGAACTTGGTGAGTGATGGGATTCAGGTTTCACGTATTTTTACTTATGTCCCTATCCTATCTTTGACAGGAGGGAAACAGACAAGTGTTACATTCTTGTCCACAGAGCCTCTCCCTGAGGAAGACTCGGTTATATGGCCAGCACCCTAATCCCTGGGCTGTAGTCACTTTCCATCTTAATTCTTCATCACCTTTACCCATGCCTGGTGACTGAACCATCTAAAAACAAGCTTTGGGCATTTGCCACTGTATAGGAAACATAACTGTATCCACCCAGTTGGCAGAAGTATCCCATGACTATCCCAGGATGAGAGGGACCCTGGAAATTCATAGACTCTGAGACTGATTAGGAAGCTAGGGTTGTGGATGTCATTGTTATAAGCCAAAAGGAGAAAGAATCATATCTTATGCAAACCTATCTCTTTCTCTATAAAATCAACTCTACAAAAATGCATAGGCAACTATAATTGAGACCCAGAAAGTTGAAGAAATATTTTAAGGGAAGCAGAAGGTAAGTAGGTGCTCCATATAAAAAAGAGAAACCCAGATTATTACTATCAGAAACTTAAGTGTCCTGAGGATGCTGAACTGTGCCTTCTGTGTGGATCCAGAACCCAAAAATAAAAAGGGTCACCCTGATCAGTAAACACTGGCATCTCGTTCCTCATCTTCCTGGGTAGTGGTAGAGGGAGTGGGAGGGGTGGTGAGAAGGCAGTTGAAAAGCCAAGGAGCTGAAATTTTGGGCAGAATTTTTGACAGTTTCTGTGTAAGGAGGCTCTGAAGTTGGAGACCAGGCCTGCTAAGGATGGGGGCACACTAGTAAATCCCCAATATTTAGCAGTGAGAGCCAACAGGGCTATACCATACCAGAAGAAAGGTGGATTTAAAATATGCCCCCATTTCCCATGGTGGACGCCCTGTTTCACATCTTAATCTCTGAAACTGGGTTAAAGTGATCCAGGATTGTTAATGCTCCAGTCACCTACCAGAAGCAAATGTACATTGCCTCTGAAGGAAGGTAGCATAATCTCAGACCTCAACTTGTTTTTAAAATGTTTTTTATACAACCACCCAGCACTCCATAAAAAAAAACCCAAACTTAAAAACAAAACAGAAAAACCCCACCCAAAACACGAGAAATAATTGACAACAAAAACAGACTCACAGAGGAACCAGGTCATGAAGTTATACACATTTTAAAATTTGTGAGCACTCTATACCTTAATGTGTTAAAGAAAATAGAAGGCAAAATGAGAATTCAGCAGGAAATTACAATCTTTCAGAAAGTATCATATGGGAATTTTAGAACAGAAAAACACAATAACTCAATTAAAAATTCAGTGGGTAAGTTTCAGCAGATTAGACAAAGAGAGAATTATTGAACTGGAAGATAGGTTAGGAGAAAATATATAGAATAATTAGACTAATAGCTGACTTTTTAACAGAAGCAATGAAAGCAAGAAGACAGTGAAATCACATTGTTAAAGTACTGAAAGCAATAAATAATAACTACTGACCTACCTGTTGAAACCATTCTTCAATAATTAGGGTGAAATACAGAACTTTTAACAAAAGTTGAGAAAATTAATCACACTTAAAGAAATATGAAAGGGTATTCTTCAGGTGCAAAGAAAATGAGCCTAAATGGCAGACAGATTAAGAATCAATGAAAATAGTAAATATTTGGAAAAATTCAAATGAATATGCTACATTAAGCAATAATTATATAATTTGGGGAGACAATTAAATAGAATAAAAATATTCTGAGCTCCTTGAATGTCTGAGAAGAGGTAAGGTAAAAGTACTACATTTATATTAGACTTTGATAAGTTGAGGATGCATATTGTATTACAAGGTTGTTTTGTTAACTATGGTAGCCCCTAGCCACATGTGGCTATTGGCACTTAGAAATGTGATCAGTCCTACTTCAGATATACTGTAAATGTAAAATATACACCAGATTTCAAAGACTTAGGGCAAGAAAATAAAAAAAGGAGAATAAAAGAAAGGAAAATGATACCATTATTAATGTTATATTGATTACATGTTGAAATGATAATATTTTGATATCTTAAATTAATTGTATTATTAAAATTAAGTTCACCTTTTTCTTTCCTTTATTTACTTGGCTATTAGAAAATTTAAAATTACATATATGGCTCACAGATTATATTATTATATTTGCAGCATGCATTATATTTCTATTGGACAGTGCTAGTCTAAGGTAATCACTAAGTAAATAGTAAAAAAAAAAAAAAAAAAAAGTGTTTAACTCCCAAGTTAATGAAGTTGAGGGTAGTGGGGGAAGTGGAATAATTTAAAAAATCAAGTCAAAAGAAGGAAAGAAAGGACAGAGAGAGAGAAAGAGAAAACATATATAACGGATGAAGCAAATAAGTAAGACAGTAGATTGAAACATACACCAATAATTACATTAAACGTAAAAGGACAAAGGGCTCTAATTGGAAGATAAAGATTGTCAGACTGGATTTTAAACAAAAGAGCATGCTGCTTATAAGAGGCATCTCTAAAATACAAAGATTTTAGAAAGATTGAAAGTAAAAAGATGGAAAATTATAAACCAGACAAATACACTAACCAAAGAAACTTGGTCTAATTAATCATATCATACAAAGCATATTTTAATGCAAAAAGCATCTAGAAATAAAGATGATCACTTTATAGTGATAAATATTCACCCACAGGTTGATATACTAATTATAAATCTGTGTGCACCTAATAATATAGGTATAAAATATATAAATCAAGAATTGACAGAATCACAATGAGGAATATGTACACTTACAATGTAGTGGGCCTTTCTAACATACTTCCTTCAGTGTCTGATAGAATAAGAAGAAAAGCAATTAGTAAGTAAGCATATGGAATATTTAAACAACACAATTAACAGCATTGACTTGATCAGCATATATAGAATACCGCACCCAACTGCTGTGGTTGAATCATTATTTTCAAGTACATATTGAATATTTACCAAAATTGACCATATGCTGAGCCTTAAAGAAAGCCTCAACAAGTTTTAATGAATATAAGTCATAGAGATTATGTTCTATGAGCACAATTGAATTAAGCCAGAAATCAATAACAATAAAAACAACTAGAAAATTTCCAAATCTTTAGAAATTAAGCAACATCCTTCTTTACAACTCAGAAGCCAAAGAAGACATCAAAATAGTAATTAGAAGATACTTTAAACTGAAGATATTTCAAACTGAATGATAACAAAACACTACATATTCAAAATTGTAGGATACAGCTAAAACTTGCTTAGAGGGAAACTTATTATTTCAAATGTATGCATTAGGAAAGGTAGAAAACCATGAGCTACTTATCCATCTTAAAATTAAAAAAGCAATTTAAACCCAGTAAAAGTAGGAGAAAAATAATAGAGATAAGGACAGAAAATAACGAAAAGGGAATAAAAGATCAAGGAAAAAAATAATAAAGTCCAAGAAATCTAAAAGGTCTTGGTATCATGAACAGGGTTCCTCATAGTAACACGGTATACTCCTGTTCATCATATGCTTTCTCCTAGATCCCGCATCTCTGAGGAGAATAGGACAGATGTGTCTCTCAGATGAGAATGTAGGTCATCATCTGTGAGAAGCAGGGCATAAACTCAAAACTTCCAGATTTATATTGGCACCCGCCTGTTTCTCTGGAACTACCCAAGGAAGGGTGGATTGTTAAGAGTGAGCCAGTGCCCCTTCTTGGCAGGCACTGGGGGTGAGGTGTGGGTAGTTATATGTCTCTAAGTACCTATGCTTCCTAAAACTAAAGAACACACAGCAGAACAAAGCAACCATGAAGATTTGGCTTAGGTATGATATGCTGCTGTATGCTGTGCTCATAACTTTGATCATTTAGTGCTGGTTGAGGCCAAGACTGGCAAGGCTGCTGGAACAGAAATGGCTGGCAGCTTAGAGGTGGAGGCAGGGATTCTATATAAACCAGGCTGCAGTTTTGCTTTGCATGTGGTATATCCACCCACACCTCTGTCAAGTGCTATGGTGAATGATCCAGGCCCACTGTTGATAGTACATCTTCCAGACCCACAGCCTTTTCCAGGAACAATATGAAATCACTTCCAACCAGCTGGGTTCCACATTGAAATCTTGGTGTGAAGAGTCCCTGTGAGGAAAACTGGCTCCCTTTTTTGATAAAGATCTGGCCTGTGTTTTTGCGTCTCACAAACTCCTCAAGTCTTCAGACTCCAAGGACTTCCAATCCATGCTGACGATGACCATATTCCACTGATACACTCTGTAAATTAGAAACAGAGGCCAAGGCTGACATGATGTATGTCAGAGCCAAAGTCCAAGTGTCCAGCCTTGGTATGAGGTTTAGATATTTCTGTTCAAGGATGGACATTCTCTCACATTATCGGACAAATCTTCATACATGGTTAGACATTCCCTCTGCTGGGAGGATCGTCCCCATGCATGGTTGTTTATGTCCTTGAATAGACATCTCTACACATAATTAGGCATATTCACATGTTTGGTTACCCTGATGTATTGGTTGGATATCCCCATTCAAGGGTGGACATTCCCATTCATAGCTGGACATCCCTACTCATGCATGGACGTTGAAGAGTCCAGCTCCTGTGACTTTTCAGGCCTAAACACAGGCAACGACAAAAGTATTATTTGGCAGGCCTCATGGAAGAAGGCTGCCCTCCCTGCATCAGACTTGGTGTGCAACCAAAGCATTGCAATCTCTGAAAGGAGTTACAGTTAAGGAATAAGGCCCCTGTGGCTTGCTATGCTCTTACTCATATAGTACTTATCTCATTGTAGTCCAGGCAGCTTCATTTGGAGGCCTCATTCTTGCGGACCTTCAGCTGAGGCTTTCTCTAAGTGCTTCTGCCAATATATCCTTAAGTGGGTGGGTTGCGGTGGGCTTAAAGATATTTTTCACTGCTTTGACTTCGTACTCAGTATGTTTCCACCCCTAGCCCTTCATTCTCTCCTTTTTCCCAGCTTCTGGGTTCATAAAACTGCAGACGCCTTTTATTCAGGGCTCCTTTGGCAGTAAGACTGCCCATCCCTGCATCTATGCTGATCCACCTGACCCTCAACCGGTATGCTGTACCGGTATCCTTTTTCCAGTATGAGGGAAAAGGAATATGGGAGAGTGGGCACTGGCTCTAGTTTAGCCTCTTGCTTGTATTGCAGCAGGTAATTAACAACTTCACCCTTACTTTCATTTTGGCTTGTTGTCTTAATCGCCTCCTCTGATGCCTCTCAGTTCAGCTCTCTTTAGCTCAGTTGAGCTCTTGACAGACTTTTTTACTCATGAACGGACATCCTAATCATGGCTGAGTATTGCCCCAGTGGCTGGACCTCCTCCCGTTACTGCACATCCAACCATAGCTGGACATCCTCACCATGGCTGGGAGTGCTTCCTCCATGGCTGGACATTCTGCCAATGTGTGGACATTCCTCCATGACTGGACATGCTACCAATGGCTAGACATCTCCTCCTGTGGCTTACATCCTCCTGTGTCTGGACATTCACAGTCATGGCTAGACATCCCCTTCCTGACTGAACATAATCACCAATGACTAGACATCCCCACCCATGGCTGGATCCCCCCTCATGACTGAACATCCCCTATAGCTGGACACTTGCCCTTCCGCTCACGGATGAAGGGTTTGTCTGCACATTCAGCAACTTCATGGATTTGAGAGGAAGCCACTCATTTCTTCTCCTTTTACTTTCTCCTTCCTTCCTTGGGCAAGTTCTACATTTTCTAATCCTCTGCCTCCAACTCTGTGTTACCTTGTCTCCCCTTAGTATACAGCCAGGGTCTCTATGTCTTTGCATAAATGAGTAGGTTCTATTTTTGCTCTATAAGTTATTGGCATTTGACTTACCATCATTTGTGTTCCTCTTTCCTCTCAAAAAGCTGATGCCCCATCATTTAGGTTTTCAGGCAACCTTAGGTGGACAATTCCTACGTCATGTCTCAGATTAGCTTAATCTCTCTCAGTCTCTGTTTCTCTGTCTCTGACTCCTCCACACCTCATGCATGCACACACTCACACACACTGTTGAGAATGTCATGATGTTCCTACTCCCTAATTTATTACTATAATGGCTCTTGTCTTAGGCCATTCATGCTGTGCTGTAAAAATACCCTAGACTGGGTAATTTTATAGCACAGCGTATAGTCCCTCACTCTCAGCCTGTGTCCCTGGCCACTTCCTGGGAGATCCAGGCACGGGATGTAGAAATTTATTTCTCACAGTTCTGGACACTGGGAAGTCCAAGATCAATGTGTTTGCAGAGGAAGGTGAAGGCTTGCTCTGTTTTATGGACGGCACCGTGTTGCTCTGTCCTCACAGGGGCAAATGTGCATCCTCACATGATAGAAGGTCAAAATGACTCCCTCAAGGTGCTACTATAAAGATACGAATCCCATTCATGAGGATACAGCCTCCCAAAGCCCCACCCCTTAATACTATTACATTAGAGATTAGGTTTCAACATATGAATTTTGAAAGGACACAAACATTCTGACCACAGCAGCTCTGTCAATTATTAGTGTCACGATTGTGGCCTGGATAAAATTTCCATTGCTACTTCCACCAGTCTTTCACTTCCCACAACAGTGTCCACATCATCACACTGGCACACACTCATCGTCTTCCTTTCCTCTACCCTGAAAGTGTCCTTCTCTCATCCACTGATTCCTATATAACAATCCATCCTTTTCTTTTGCCTGTCTCCCTTCTTTTAAGTTATTGTCTAAATTAAGACTCTTTTGGTTGCAAATGACAGAAAATAGACTTGGAAGCCAAAAAAGGGAATTTATTGCTTTATTTAAAAGTTAAGAGGTCTAAGTTGGGCACGGTGGCTCATGCCTGTAATCCCAGCACTTTGGGAGGCCAATGCACATGGATCACCTGAGGTCAGGAGTTTGAGACCAGCTTGGCCAACATGGAGATACCCCATCTCTACTAAAGACACAGAAATTAGCCAGGCATGGTGGCAGGTGCCTGTAATCCCAGCTACTCTACAGGCTGAGGCTGGAGAATTGCTTGAACCCAGGAGGTGGCGGTTGCAGTGAGCTGAGATCGTGCCATTGCACTCCAGCCTGGGCAACAAGAGCAAAACTTCATCTCAAAAAACAAAAAAAAATTAAGAGGTCTATTTGTTTATGTGGCTGCTGTAACAATTACCACATACCTGGTGGCTTAAAAGAAAAGAAATACGTTCTCTTACGGTTCTGGAGGCTAGAGGCTGAAATCCAGGTGTCAGGAGGGCCAAGCTCCTTCCGGAAGCTCTAGGGGAGATTTCCTTCCTTGTCACTTCCAGCTTCTGGTAGTTCCCAGCATTCCTTGGCTTGAGGTCACATCCCTCCTGTCCCTGCCTTCCTCTTCACATCGCCTTGTCTAAAGTGTGTCTCTCTTAAAACTTCCTCTGCCATTCAGTACCTAAATACGGTACCTATGACTGTATTTAGGTCCCATGCAGGTAATCCAGGATAAATCCTTCCTCACAAGACCCTTAAGTTAATCACATCTTTTGTCACAGATAACAGTCACAGATTCTAGGGATTTCATGTGCATACCTTTTAGAGGCCCATTTGTCAGCATACCAGAAGGCCCATTTTTTGTAGTTGGATTCGGAACCCCAGACAGTATTACCAGGCCCCTCCTCACTTCCTATCACACCTGCCCGGTCTGCAAAGTCACAGCAAGCCAGATGGAACTTGAAATAGAGAATGCAATGACATAGGCCTGGCTGTAGGAAAACCTAGCTAACCCCAGATTTGCCAATCTGATGGCCACTTGTGGGAGATCTGTTGCATAAAAGAAGGCCTGGCCCAGGCTGACCCTTGGCTGCTGCCCCTGACAACAGATCTGGTGAAACTTGTCTCTAAAAGAGGCCCTAGTGCTCAGGCTGACTGGGATGCCAACAGAGGCAGGAGGACTGTTTCAACCCCTTTCCCCAGAGAGTGTAAAAACTGGGCTTTATTTTTCGCAGCCCCTGACCAGGCATCTCCATTCAGAGCAAGACATCAGAGAATCCGGCTGCAGCCAGGGCCAGCTGGGAAGACCAGGATTCCACAAGCCTGTGTTTGGCAGGGCCCTCAGGGCCGGCAGAGTGCTTAGCAAGGAGCCAGGAGGACATGGCACTTCAGCTGGGCAACGGCAGGACAGATGCTGTGCCTTATGGTGGGGGATACAGTGGGGGAGCAGCCAGTCAGAGCCAGCCCCTGGGGAAGCCAGAGCCAGCCCCTGGGGAAGCCAGAGCAGGAGCAGGGCAGCAGCTGTGCCTACTGCCTCCCCACCCTGGAGCTGAACAACGAGGCTTCCCTCCCCTCTGCTCAGCACTTCCTGGGAGAACCAGGCATGGGATCTGGGAGGGGAGAGGGACTCGGGGGGCGTGGGGGGATGGTGATGGGGGTGGCATGGGGGTAGGTAAACAACTAGGGGTAGGCAGGGGAAAGGGCTGTCCCTCTGCCAGTGCAGGTCATTGGGCACACAGCCTCTAAATCCTACCACGTCCTCAGAAGCAGCTGTGCTCCTCATCCACTCCCATGTCCCCTCTCCGGCCTACCCCCAGGCTGCCTCATCCTCTGCTGGGCCTGCCTTGGGTGGGTGCTGCTGGGCCACTGCTTTGCTGAGTCTCCCTCTGTCTCTGGGCACCTATGGTGCAACCATCTCTCACGTGGTCTCTCACTGTCTCTGCTTTGTCATCCATGCCCAAGGCCCCTCACTCTCTACCTGTGTCCCTCAGATGTTTGTGTGAACCTTCATCCCAGAAGTCTGAGGTCTGCAACCCTCCACAGGGTCTTTCCATGGTGGGTCCCTCAGGAGAGGTGGGAGGGCCAGTGGGGAGGTGTGCAGGGGTCTTCATGCCTTGCAGCTGGGTGATGCTTCCCTCAGCCCCAAGTCCCTTCTGTGTGTTGGAAGGTGTGGGAGTGGGGATCTGCAGAGCAGCTATAGTATATTTTCAGGTCCAGGGTTCCATCTGGTGCCCAACGCCATTGGCAAGGGCGGGTTGCAAAGATTCTGCTCAGGACCTATTGCCTTTGGCCTGTGCCTCACTTCTCTAAGGGGATCTTTTCTTCAGAAGCTCCTCCTCCTCCCAAAGCAGTAAGAGAACAACTTTCTGCCATCACTGATGAAAGCCATACCTACTCTTGCATGTCTTGCTTTGTAAGGTGGTTGTTTCTGGAATTCTGCATGACAAATCCCTGGAGGTGCCACCAGGCTGGAGATACTGCTACTCCAAATATTCATGGTTCCATTAGTTAGAAAGACAAGGAAAATGGATACTGGCTGGGCAAGTGCAGTCTGCCTCAACTTCTATAGTGGAAAAAGAATAAAAATCCAAACAATTCCTTGCCAATTCAACAAAAGACAACAAAAGTGAAAATGAAAGAAAAAAAAAAAACGACAGCTGGAAATTATGAAGCAATATGGCAGTAAGTCAAAGCATATTAGAAATGAAAATAACCATGAATTTGTAGTAGTGTCTATCAAAATACAGAGACTTTCTTGCTGGATCAAAAGAGAAACACATGTATTTTGTGCACAGAAGGAGATGGGAATTTGAAAATAAAGGAGTGGGTAAGGATACAGCATGGACGGACTCCTGCTTCTAGTAATGACATGCTAAGGAGCTGGAATGGTCCTTTTGCTGAAGGTAACTAGAAAAGCTGATCAATAAACATTTTAAGTTTCTGCTTGAAGAAATTGAAAACAAACAATACAGTAAAAAAAAAAATCACTAGGCCATGATCCAAAGAAAGACACTCAGAAATGCAAATCTGGCCCTGTGGGTATTGTCCAATCACTTCATCAAAAAATGCCTTCTGCACCTTCCCGGTCCCACAGGTTCGTCTCACCACTTATCCTGCCCTCCACCTAGTGCCTGTCTTTTCCATGCCCCTCGTCCTACTATCTTCACCTTGATATCCACTCCCAGCCTTAACTGGCCTCCTCCTCTTCCCTACATTCCCCCCAGAGCCCCACTGCAGCCTCCCCAGTACTCACCCTAAACATTTCAAATGTACTCTTTAGTGACCCCTGGGCAGAAACTCTGAGGGGGACCAGGGCCTGATGCTGACCCCTCAGGCCGTGGCCAGAGGACCTTCTACTGAGCATTGACCTGCGGCACCTGGTGGCTTTTCAGTGGTTAGGTTCAGGCAGAGATGGTGCCTGCTTCTGCAGTGGCTGTGCTGACTCATCTTCTGCCTGTGACAAGAGAGCAGTCAAAGACATTTGTACCATAGCTGGGGCCTCAGAGATATCCTTCTCTGTGTGTGTCCTGTTCTCCCAGGAGGCTGATAACTGGGTGCCCTGCAGACAGGACAGACACAGGGGATTCAGCCACAGTGAGGGAGTGTGCCCTGTCCCTCCAATTCTACTGGCCTCATCAAAGATAATCATTGATAAATTTTGGTTGTGTATGTCTTCCTAATTCCCTTGTTTTCATAGTACTATTATGATATGCTTATAAGTATTTGTCCATCAACTCAGTTTGTTTCACTTGTACTCCATATCAGTACAGACAGAACAAAGTTCTTTTCTGTGGTTTCATTAAGTGCTTGGTTTGATGAATTTTCACAGTTCCATATTCCTTGGTAACCACCACCCAAAACAAGATATAGCACATTCCTCTTTGTTTCCATGTGCTGTTTGCAAGCAAAACCCCTATATCTAGGAATTCATCTGATTCACTTTCTATTGTGGTTCATTTTACCTGTTAGTTTTACCTGTTTTAGAATTTTATATAAATGGAAGAACCTATAGGTAGTCTAGTTTCTTTCATTTAGCACCAAGTTTCTGAGAGTCATCTATGTTATTCCGTGTATGAATATATTCATTTTTGTTACTATTACTCCATTATACTAGTATATCACGAAAGTTTTGTCTAGTCACCTGTTGGTGGACATTTGGGTTGTTTCCAGTTCTGACCTATTTGAATAAAGCTGCTATGAATATCCATGCACATGTCTTTGTAAATGTGTTTTCATTTTTAATTTGCAAATTTTAGGACTGAAACTACTGAGTTACAGGACGGGTGCATGTTGAACTTCATTAGGAAGTGCCAAACCATTTTCCAAAGTGGTTCTGCTGTTTCACACCTTTTTATCAGCAGTGTATAAGAGATCTACCCATTCTGAATCCCTGCCAGGATGTAGTACTGTCAGATTTCTTGTGTTAGCCATTCTCTTAGGGTGTCTAGGGGTATTTCATTTTGGTTCTCATTTTTATTTCCCTCATGACTATTGATATTGAGCATCTTTTCATGTGCTTCTTAGTCATTCCTAAATCTCCTTTTCTGAAGCACCTGTTTGAGTATTTTTCTACTAATTCATTCTTTCTCATCTTTATATGGCTCAATTGTTTCATTGAACTGAAATCCATGTGACTGAATTTTGTATTTGATGGAGGTTTAGGTTGTCTCAATTTTTGTTTTTATTAACTAGATTGAAATCACTAGCTATATACTTCTTTGTGCTAATTAGCCAGTATTTCCAGTGGCTTGCTTTTGTAGTCAAATTGTGGCCATGTCTGCAAAAAAGAATGGACAAGAGTTCCACATATTCACTGGAAAAGACTCAGCTGTTGGAAGCCATTCTGATGCCAGAGTCATAGGTGCCCTTATGACATCATCACACTCTCTCTTCCTTCAGACTTCCTGCCACAGTGGTGGCTAGAGGAGTACAGACCTGAGTATAATGGAGACCTCTAGCCTCTAATCATGGGCACTGAAGGGGATTGCAGACTTGAAGGGGTTGACCAACTACCTGCAAGTCATGGGCATTCAATTTTGTGTAAGAGACAACCAGTTCACCCAAAGATGCAGGCAGGGGGAGGTGAATTCCCACAGTTAATCAGGATTCAAGCCCTGTGTCTATGGTCTCTGCGAAAGCCAAGAGGTTAAGGATGTGGTGAACTTGGCTGAAAACTGGGTATCCTGCAGACAGGACAGACACAAGGGATTCAGTCACAGTGAGGGAGTGTGCCCTGAGTTCTATAAAGAACTATCTACCCACACCTCTCCTCTTTAAAATCTGATTACAGAAGGATGGCCGTGTTCACCAAACCATAACGGAAGATGATGATGAAACCACACTGTCGAAACAAATGGAGCGGGAGAAAATGCCTCCTTCCCGCAAACCAAAGGTAAGTCAGAGCAGGCCCTCAAGGTTGGAAGAGACCCCACACCTGCAATATCTCTGACCCATGCCACCCAGTAGTGGTGGTTGTCTTCTCTGTGGCTCATAGAATTAGTTAATCATGGAATTTCTTGTCTGAACTAGGAAACATTTGTGAGTGAAAGGTGTTGCTATTAATCCTTACTCAAGAACCACCACCATAAACCAAGAATTCCAAAAGAAGGCATTGTAATCTTAGGAGATGACAGCTCCATGCATGTTTTTGACCTAAAGATGTTCCAGAAGGACAAGATGTGGAGGTGGAAGACAGTGATATGGATGATCCTGAACTTGTGTAGGCCTAGGCTAATGTATGTTTGTTCCGTAATATGCAGCAAAAAAGTTTTGAAAGTACAAAAAAATTCTAATAGAAAAAAGCTAATAGGATAAGTATATAAAGAATATATTTTTGTACAGCTATATAGTATGTTTATGTTCTAAGCTGTGTTATTATTATGGGTCAAAATTTTAAAAAATTAATATGTTTATAAAGTAAAAATGTTACATTAAGCTAAGGTCAATTTATTATTGAATAAAGAAAATTTTAAAATAAATTCAGTCTAGCCCACACGTACAGTGTTAACATCATCTATAGCAGTACATGATAACGTCTTAGGCCTTCACATTCACTTACCACTCACTAACTCACTGACCTAGAACAATTTTGAGTCCCACAACCTCCATTTACGGTAAGTGCCCTATGCAGGTCTACCATTTAAAATCTTTTATACCATATTTTTACTGCACCTTTTCTATGTTTAGATACGCAAATACTTATCATTGTGTTATAATTGCCTATTGTATTCAGTATGGTAACAGTATGGTAATACAGGTTTGTAGCCTAGGGGATATAAGCTCTATCCTACAGCATAGGTGTAGGCTATAGGTTTGTGTAAGTACACTCTATGGTGTTCATATAATGAGGAAATCACCTAGTGATGGTTTAGAATGTATTCCCATCATTAAACGATGCATGATTATACTTACAGAAACAATGAAATCTTATTAAAAATAATTTGGAATTATAATGGTCATTTGTAGAATGTTCTAGATAAACAAGACTATTCATCTAAGAAGTGCATTTAAAATAAGGGCTCCAAAATTAGGCCCACTCAGGGATGTCTATTTTAATTATATGCAGAAGCTTCCAAAAAGATTTTTTTAATTGCCTTTTTAAAAAGACTCCTTACCAAGGGAAAAGGAATAGCTTAAGTAACTAATTGATAAGAAAATTGGAATCTGCTAACCTTTTCAATTAGTTACCATCCCACCTCAAAGATGAAAAGAAAGCTAGAAAAAAATGTTTATAAGAGTTAAATCCTCAGGTCACCATGTATGCTTCTCTAACCACCAATATGCCCCGACAAGATTCTTGAGTTTATAGTTATCTGTGATGAGTCCAGGCATAGAAAATGCTTTGTCTGGGCTAGGCACAGTGGCTCACACCTGTAATCCCAACACTTTGGGAGGCTGAGGCGGGCAGTTAACTTGAACCCAGGAGTCTGAGACCAGTCTAGGCAACATGGTGAAACCCTGTCTCTATAAAAAAAAAAAAAAAAATACAAAAATTAGTTGGGCATAGTGGCGTGTGCCTGTAGTCCTAGCTGCTTAGGAAGCTGAGGTGGGAGGATTGTTTGAGCCCTGGTGGCAGAGGTTACAGTGAGCTGAGATGGTACCACTGCACTCCAGCCTGGGTGACAGAGTGAGACCCTGTCTCAAAAGAAGAAAAAGAAGAAGGAGAAGAAGTGAGGAGGAGGAGGAGGAGGAGGAGGAGGCGGAAGGAGAAGGAGAAGAAGAAATGCTCTGTCTGCTCTATTACTAATGGGCTTTGCCCTGTATTTAGCAATCTAGTTAAGAAACAGAAGCTAAATTAAAAAGCTGGCTATCTAAATTAGTCTCCAATGCATTCTTTTCTGGCATTGAGTTGGTTATTTTTATTTCAATAAAAATTTTTTTAGAAACAGGGTCTTGCTCTGTCACCCAGGCTGGAGTGCAATGGCATGATTGTGGCTCACTACAGCCTTGACCTCCTGGGCTCAAGTGATCCTCTCACATCAACCTCATGAGTCACTGGGACTATAGGTGTGTGCCACCATGCACAGCTAATTTTTTATTTTTTGTAGCAATGGTATCTCATTATGTTGCCCAGCCGGTCTTGAACTCCTGGATTCAAGCGATCCTCCTGCCTCAGCCTCCCAAAGTGCTGGGATTACAGGTGTGAGCCACCATACCTGGCCCAGCTAGTTATTTTGAAACAAGGAACTCAATAACTCACAACAAACAACCCAAATAATCCCATTAAAAGGTGGGCAAAGGACATGAATAGACTTTTGTTTTTGAGATGGAGTCTCACTCTGTCGCCCAGGCTGGAGTGCAGTGGCGTGATCTCTTTGATTATTTCTTAAATAATCAAAAACATAATAAAGACAATTCAGGAATTAGCTTGATAAAACATAAAGTCTTCATTTTTTTAGGTGAGTTATCAAAAAGGTAAAAAAAAAAAAAAAAACCTCCTTTAGTGTAATTGTTTTTCTTTTCTTTTTCTTTCTTTCTTTCTTTTTTTTTTTTTTTGACAGTCTCGCTCTGTAGCCCAGGCTGGAGTGAGTGGTGGTGCAATCTCTGCTCACTGCAAGCTCCGCCTCCCAGGTTCACACCATTCTCCTGCCTCAGCCTCCCCAGTAGCTGGGACCACAGTCGCCCACCACCACGCCAGGCTAGTTTTTTTTTATTTTTAGTAGAGACAGGGTTTCACTGTGTTAGCCAGGATGGTCTCGACCTCCTGACCTCGTGATCCACCCATCTCGGCCTCCCAAAGTGCTGGGATTACAGGCGTGAGCCACTGTGCCTGGCCGACTTTTTTTTAAAGATGATGTACAAATGGCCAATAGGCATATGAAAAAATGCTCAATATGACTAATCATCAGACAAATGCACATTAGAACAACAATGAGATGTCATCTTACATATGTCAGAATGACTATTATATTAAAAAATAATAACAACAAATGTTGATGAGGATGCAGGGAAAAGCGAACTCTTATACCCTGTTGGTGGGAATGTAAATTAGCACAATGTCTATGGAAAACAGTATGGAGATTTCTCAAAGAACTCAAAGTAGAACTACTGGTATCTACTCAAAATAAAAAGAAATCATTAATATCAAAAAGATACCTGTTCCTCTATCTCTGTTGTAGCACTATTCACAATAGCAAAGATAGGGAATCAACCTAAGTGTCCATCCACAGATTATTGGATTAAAAAACATGTTTATATATGCAATAGAATACTATTCAGCCTAAAAAAGAATGAAATCATGTCTTTTGTAGAAACATGGATGGAACTGGAGGTGAGTTAGTAAAACAAGTCAGAAACAGGAAGACAAATACTGCATGTTCTTGCTTATAAGTGAGAGCTAAACAAAAGGTACACATAGATGTAGAGTGTAGAATGATAGAGGGTGAGAGAGTGGGAGGAGGTGTATGATGAAAAATTACTTAATAGCTGGAAGCCATCATCCTCAGTAAACTAACACAAACAGAAAACCAAACACAGCATGTTCTCACTCACAAGTGGAAGTTGAACATAGAGAACATGTGGGACACAGAGAGAGGAACAACATACACCAGGACCTGTTGAGGATGGGGGGTGAGGGGAGTGAACTTAGAGAATGAGTCAATAGGTCCAGCAAACCAGCATGGCACACATATACCTATGTAACAAACCTGCACGTTCTGCACATGTATCCTGTTTCTTTTTCTTTTTTTTTTTTTTTTGAAGAAATAAAGAAAAAAATGTAAATAATGAAATTTTAAAAATAAAAGTAATACAAATTACTTAATAGGTATAATGTACATTATTCAGGTGATGGATAGCCTAAAAGCCCTGACATCACCACTATGCAATCTATGCATGTAGTAAAATTATACTTGTTCTCCATAAATTTATACAAATAAAAATTTTAAATGCAAAAATGAAACTCTTGTAAAAATTGATACCTATAAAGGAAAATTACTAAAAATTTTTGTAATGAGAGAAAGCTTTGGCATAAATCTACATAATGAGCTTCACCTTTGCTGACTGCCTTGTCTTAACTGAACTTTCTACCTATACCATTCCTTGTCTTGGCAAATAACAGTATTTAAGCTTGAGATCTAAGTTTTATGACTTTGGTATGTAAGTTTTCTTCCTTGTTTTACCTAAGCGTCAGCCCTAGGAAAACGCAAGTTTAGGGTAGAAAAATTTTAGATGATTATTACAAATGGAATAAATAAAATGGACATTGTTAAAGTTAAAATGAAGGTTTAATATACCAGAGATTGTATGGGCCAGAGGGACTCTGCTGGTCCCCTAACATTACAGAACCCCAATTCAGTCTGCTGTACCTATTCCAGTTTGGAAAAATTTTAAAACCAAAAGTCAAAGATTACAATGAGAAATCTGATCTGACATGCTTAGGGCAATGACCAGATAGGTAAATCAAGATAAGAATTGACAATAGGGCAAAGATTCTTTGATTCAACCCCATGCTGGGATAGGTGTAGGATATAATAAATTCTTCTTCAAAGATTTTAGCTTGTAAATTGTTAAGTGCAATGAGTTCTGAGATCCTCTCGAAAGAACCAATGTATTAGTACATTCAGCTCCCCTGTTCTTTGTTCTTCATTTTAAAGTTTAACTTCCTTGTTCTCTTCGTCTCCTTGCCCCTAGTTTCAGTAAACAGCCCCCTCCTAGCCTCTATCACCTGCTCTGTCCTGAGTCACCCCTGGTCACCGCTCTGACCTGAGTCATCCTGAGTCACCTGTTCTGTAACTGTCCTCCCCATCAAACTACTCACCTCGCCACTCCAACTCATACCCCCCTCTCTTTAAAATAGTCGATCGGAATTAGCTTAATACTGTGCAGTCCAACCCTAGCCAATAGGGGAACAACACAGCAGTAGGGGCTACCTGCATCAGGAATAAGAACCCCTTCCCCTCCCTTGTTCAGCTGTGCTGTCACCATTGCTCCATCTGTGAGATGCACCCTTCTATAGAAGTAAATTGCCTTGCTGAGAAAATGTATGCTCGAGTGCTATTTCTTTTGTGGCACTGAAAGTTTATTTATAACATGGGTAAAATGTTCATATGGTAAAGAAGAGAGATATCTTCAGAGTAAATGATTTTTGTTAAAGACAAGTGAGCCCTTGAAAGAATAGATGATGATTTGTGACAAAGTTTATCTGGGTGTAGTGTTGACATCTAGTCTCCACTCCTGTTATAGGAGTTAGTCTTCCCAGGTTGATGAAACTCCCAGGGAGAGGACTGAAAATAATTGAGTTCCTTTTGGAGGATCTGTCTTTAGGCAGATAAGGGGAATTCAGAGAAAGTCTCCTTTTGAATTTTGCTGTTTTTCAAGTGCCTTCAGCTTGAAGTAATCAGTACACCAAAGCAGCATATTTTGGAGTGGCATTTCATGAACTCCTTCAATGGCTAGCTTTGTTTAATGAGCAATTTGAACAATTGCTAGGAGTGAATTAGGTAAATGTAAGCAGGATAAAAATTTACACTTTCAAAAATATCTTTAGTAACTTGAAATCTAAAAGTTACATTAAATTAAGTAATAAATATTTATTAAATGGCTAAGTTATTTCTAAGAAAGTTAAAATATGAAAACATTAATTACTGAACATAAATTTAAAGTTTATATACTTTGGCATCCAGTTTTTATGTGGTATAGAGAAGGTAAATATATTTGAGTCTGTTAATAAACATGAAAAATTATATTACAAGTAAACATGTCTCTAGAAATTATGAAAATGCTGCTCATCTACAGAATGCTGATATAAAACAGCTCACAAGGCTTATTAGTTTTCATAAAAAATTAAGAATACTAGGGATTAAAACTCTAATATGTGCTAACTGAAACTAGAGAATAAGAGAAACAACTCTGTATGTGAGGAAAAATAAGATGTTTTGTAAAGGAAGTTATAAGGTAAGAGGTAAGAAAAAAAGACAGTAATTTTTGTCCTAAAGTGAGTAGTCACTCACTTTTCCACAATGGAAAGAGGAAGAGTATAGGACAAACTAAATGGATATAACAAATTTGTAGAAGGTTTGTGAAAAGGAAATTTTGAAAGACACATCTGTGTGGTCAAGTTGGCTGATACGGTTTGGCTCTGTGTCTCCACCCAAATCTCACCTTGAATTGGAATTCCCAATGTTGGGGGAGGAACTTGGTGGGAAGTGATTGGATCATGGGGGCGAACTTCCCCCATGCTGTTTTTGTGCTAGTAAGAGAGTTCTCACAAGATCTAATGGTTTAAAAGTATGTGGCACTTCCCCTCTTGCTCTCTCTCTCTCTCTCCTGCTGTCTTGTGAAGAAGGTGCTTGCTTCCCCTTCGCCTTCTGCCAAGATTGTCAGTTTCCTGAGGCCTCTCAGTTATGCTTCCTGTTATGCCTGTGGAACTGTGAGTCAATTAAACCTCTTTTTAAAAAAAATAAATTAGCCAGTCTCAGGTAATTCTTTATAGCAGTGTGAGACCAGGCTAATACAGAATATTGGTACCAAGAGTGGGGTACTGCTATAAAGATACCTGAAAATGTGGAAGCAGCTTTGGAACTGAGTAATAAGCAGAGGTTGGAACAGTTTGGGAGAGCGCAGAAGAAGACAAGAAGATGTGAGAAAGTTTGGAACTTCCTAGAGACTTGTTGAATGGTTGGGACCAAAATGCTGGTAGTGATATGAACAGTGAAGTCCAGGCTGAGGTGGTCTCAGATGGAGATGAAGAACTTATTGGGAACTGGAGTAAAGTTCATCTTTGCTATCCTTTAGCAAAGAGACTGGCAGCATTTTGCCCCTGCCCTAGATATCTGAAGAACTATGAACTTGAGAGAGATGATTTAGGGAGTCTGGCATAAGAAATTTCTAAGCATCAAAGCATTCAAGAGGTGACCTGGCTGTTTCTAAATGTGTATGCTCATATGCATAAAGAGATGGTCTGAAATTGCAACTTACATTTAAATGGGAAGCAGAGCATAAAAGTTGGAAAGTTTGTAGCCTGACCGTGTGGTAGAAAAGAAAAACCCATTTTTCTGGTGAGGAATTCAAGGTTGCAGAATTCACATAAGAGGAGCTGAATATGATAGCCAAGACAATGGGGAAAATGCCTCAAGGGTATTTCACAAACACTCATGGCAGCCCTTCCCATCACAGACCTGGAGACCTAGAGGGGAAAAATGGTTTTTTGGGCAAGGTCCAGGGCCCAGCTAGTCTGTGCAGCCTCAGGACATGGTACCCTGCATCCCAGTCACTCCAGCTCCAGCCATCATTAAAAGGGACCAAGATACAGCTCAGGCCATGGCTTCAGATAGGGCATACCCAAAGCCTTGATGGTTTCCACGTGGTGTTAGGGCTGCAAGTGTGCAGAAGGCAAGAGTTGAGATTTTGGAGCCTCTACCTAGATTTCAGAGGGTGCATGGAAATGCCTGGATGTCCTGGCAGAAGTCTGCTGCAGGGGTGGAGCTCTAATGGAGAACTTCTACTAGGGCAGTGCAGGGTGGAATTGTGGGGTCAGAGCCCCCAGAGTCCCCACTGGAGCACTGCCTAGTGGAGCTGTGAGAAGAGGGCCACCATCCTCCAGACCCCAAAATGATAGATCCACTGACAGCTTGCACTGTTCACCTGGAAAAGGCACAGGCACTCAATGTCAGGCCATGAAAGCAGCCAAGGGGGTTGTACCCTGCAGAGCCACAGGGACAGAGCTGCCAAAGGCCTTGGGAGTCCACCCCTTGCATCAGCATGCCCTGTATAGAGACATAGAGTCAAAAACGATTATTTTGGAGCTTTAAGATTTAATGACTGCCCTGTTGGATTTCAGATTTTATAGGACCTGTAACCCCTTTGTTTTTGCCAATTTCTCCCATCTGGAACAGGAGCATTTACCCAATGCCTCTGCCTTCATTGTTATCTTGGAAGTAACAAACTGGTTTTTGATTTTACAGGTTTTTGGGCAGAACAGACTTACCTTGTCTCAGGTGAAACTTTGGACTGTGGATTATTGAGTTAATGCTGGAATGAGTTAAGACTTTGAGGGAATGTTGGGAAGCCATGATTATGTTTTGAAATATGAGAAGGACTTGAGATTTGGGAGGGCCTAGGGGAAGAATAATATGGTTTGGCTCCATGCCCCCACGTAAATCTCATGTTGGATTGTAATCCCCATGTGTTGGTGGAGGGACTTGGTGGGAGGTGACTGAATCATGGAGGCAGGCTTCCCCCATGCTGTTCTCATGAGAGTGAATGAGTTATTATGCAATCTGGTTGTTTAAAAGTGTATCGTGTTTCCCTCTTTGCTCTCTGTCTGGCTGTCATGTGAAGAGGTGCTTGCTTACACTTCACCCTTCCGCAATGATTGTAAGTTTCTTGAGGCCTCCCCAGCCATGCCTTCTGTAGAGCCTGTGGAACTGTGAGTCAATTAAACCTCTTTTCTTCATAAATTACCCAGTCACAGGTAGTTCTCTACAGCAGTGTGAGAATACACTAATACACTCTTCAACTAAGGACAGAAACTGCTTTTCTCATGAAGACCTGTAAGCTGAAGCTGGACAACTTGGACAACCCTCATGCCTGATGTGTGGGCCACTCAGACAGGTCATTGAAATACCCAGTGTTATGCCCAGAGACATTCAAACTGCAAAGCAGAATGCGAAGTTGATGATGACTTCATGCTGTGGGCAGCTTTTCCCAAGAAGTCAGAACCAGACTGCCCATCACGAGACTCATCCCTTTAATGTTTTCCTTGCTTATGCTTACCTCTTTCACATGACAGAATGTTGCCGTCATTAGAATTTCACAATCAGTAGCTTCTGCAGATAATTTGACTGAGTTTAGATCTGTTATGCTAAACCCAAATCTTTATATGACCTAAGAGATCCTTTAATCCACACAGTGGCTAACTCTAGAGGCATTCCTACCACAACTCTGTTCAGACTGTACTGGTGGTCCTTTTTATAGAGTCGTACTTCTAGAATCACTTGTTCTCACTCCTTGTTTTAATTTTGCACAGTCATGGGATTCTAGATTATGGAATGGCTACCTACTGGCTGATCAAGGAGGTAACTGTGCAGTTGCTAACACTTCTTGTTGCACATTAACTGTTAGACTCAGTTGCAAAACAACATTAAAGAGAAGGCTTCCTTGTTAAAAGTAGTAGGTTTCTGGTCTGGCTTGTTCTTTATCTAGTAAATTTTAGTTGGTTTGGCTCATGGGAAGCCTGGATGAGGAGCATACTCCAAACACTTGGTATTATCCTCCTGATAGTCATGATAGTACTGTCCCTGGTGTGTTATACTCTCTCAAAAGGTCTTAAATGTTCACAGACAGCCATCTGCCAAATGCTAAATGGTCTCTCTCTATCTGGAATGATGAAAACTCAAGGAAACCATGAAAACAAGGACATGCTAACCTATGAATGACATGTTCAGACCAAAAACACAAAGTGATGGCTCCTGAGAGTAGCACTGAAGTTTTAGTCAGACTCTCAGGTAGATGAGAGACTGAACAAAAGGGGAAATTGCTACACAACGTTTATGGGAGGCCATTGCTTTGGACTAGCCTCCTGCACTAGGTCCCAGCACATTAGCCCAAACCAGAACGGAGTCACTCATACTAGGTGCTATGAAGTCAGACTGAAATCTGAAATGGGCCAGTTTTCAAAAAAATCCAGATTTACAGCAATCAATCAGAAGGAACCCAGTTCACCTGAATGATCATGATAAAGAAGTTTCCTCTGTTTTAACCCTATAAGGAAAGTAACTTTCAAACAGCAATCTCCATTTTGTTTCCCGTTTCTGCTGTTTTCAGCCCTTTTCTGCCTATAAAGCCAACACCTCTGTTCAGCTCATCTTAACACTCTTCTGTTTTATAGAATGATGTAGTACCCAATTCTGAAATCACAAAAGAAAGCCAATTAGAACTCTAAATACAATTTGTTCTAAATTTGTCTTTTAACACAGCCATGCCTGAGCTATTATGAGCTCTACTATAGGAAATCTTTGGTCAGTGAGTCAAGAAACCCCTGTTTTCACTCAATTCAGTTTGCCAAGACAGATAGCAAAAGAGTAGGGCACCTCAACAGGTTATTAAACAAAGGAGGGTTTAATTTTATGTGAGCAACTTTTGAGGAAGTGGTTTTCAAACACTGGTTTTTGAATCGGAATCTCAACAGAGAGTGTACCTAGGGAGTTCTTGACAGTAAACATGGAATTATCTCTCAACTAATACAAACAGAAGACCATAGCATGCCTCTGATACTGAGGAGAGTAGTGAAAGGGAAGCTGCTGTGGTTTAATGGATAACTCAGCTCACACCTAGAATCAGAATGGCTAGAGGGTGAACGGAACATGAGTTAGTCACCCACGAGCCTTATTTGGGATTTTACACTTTGCCTCATTCAACAAGTCAGTAGCAGGGAGCCAGGCACACTCATCAGCCACTCATGAAACAACTCAATCAGGAATAGATGAGCTGGTCAAGGCCTTCCCTTCTCTTGCCCTGTATTCTGCTTATACAAAGCAAGTGTGTGGTAGCCTTCGCTTTCAGGATAACCTCTCATCTCTGTCTCCTAAAGAAAGTGGACAATCTCCCCATGGAGAGAGCCTATTGTGGGTATGGGAACTAAGAGAGAAACAGTAAGAGCAGTACGTCCCAACTTTCAGCACACACCACAGTCCTGTGGAAGGCTTGGTAAAGCAGATTACTGGGCCCCACCTAGCACTTCTCATTCAGTGTTATCGAGGTCCCAGAATGTATGTTTCTAACAATTTTCCAGGTGATGCTATGGCTGCTGTTCTGGGGCCCCGTCCTTTGAGAACCACTGGGGTAGAGCATAGCTATATCTGGAGGAAGGTAACTGTGAATGTTAGCATAATCAAAAGAACAGTGGTTTCAATAAATGAGAAGATTGTGTCTCCTTCCCATATATGTCTGGCAGAGGTGGTCCAGGCTTGGTATGGCACTCCATAGGGTGAGAAGTCTTGGCCCCGTCTAACGTATTACTCTGCTATGTATTGCCTCCATTCCCGAGGTCGTCAATAATCCAAAAATGAGTGCTACAAATTCAATAATTACATTGACAATGTAGCAGCAGGAAAAAAAGGAGGGGAAATGCATACTCCTTCTCTTTAAGGGTGTATTCTTGACATTTCTGGTTCCAGTTTGCCCACAGCTTAGAAGGACATAAAAGGAGACCTGAACGAAAGGAGAGATATGCTATATTCTTTCAAAAAATGTGTTAATAGTGTAAGGCTGTCAATTATCTCCAAAGTAATCTATTAAAATTATATTCCACTCACAAAATTAAAGCTGATTCTAATTGAAATCTTCTTGTGATTTATGGGAACTTGACACATTAGGGCAAAAAATAATACCATAGAGCAAATGTCCACAATTAGTTAAGTCAATTTGGGAAAAAAGAGAAAAGGAGTTGAAACATGCTTACCGACATTAAAATGTGTTACAAAGCAATTAGTTTGAAATTGAGGCATTAAGAGTAATGCCTTAGTAAGAGCTAAGGTGGTATATAAACATTTGCTTAAGTCTGAGCACCGTGGCTCATGCCTGTATTCCCAGCACTTTGGGAGGTCAAAGTGGATGGATCATCTGAGGTCAGGAGTTCAAGACCAGCCTGGCCAACACGATGAAACCCCATCTCTACTAAATATTAA
>NW_012103098.1:3455207-3491125 GCF_000951045.1 Mandrillus leucophaeus | reverse complement strand
AGCCCTCTGTACCAACTCAGCTTCCTGCAGGGAGGTTTGTTCTCCTACTCTCTGACCTGAGGTTCTGGGAATCTTCTCTGGGAATCTGGCTCTGGGGATTCAGTCAATGATTACTGCACTAATGCAGCCTAACCAACTGTAAGACTCAGTGTCAAGCAACAGTAAGCAAGCAGCCAGGGTTGCTTGGCTGGGGAAGCTCAGCGCCATGTTTCCCACCCTGCACCTACCAGGAGGCTCCCTGGGTATGTTCTACTCTTGGTAATAGCAGAATGCAAGAGGCAAATGTAAACCAGCAAACCTCTGAAAGCCAAGCCCAGAACTTGCATATCGTCCTCCCACAGTATTCTACTGGCTAGAGCAAGTCATATAGCCAAACCCAAGGCACAGGAAGGTATATCCCATCCCCTTACAGGGAGAAATCACAAAATTCTGTAGCAAAAGATTAAAATGTAGGGCCACCAGCGCAACCTACCACAAGCTGCAAAGAAATAAACTAATGAATACAGATCTTTGGGGCCCCTCACCGACACCAAACCCAACACTCTGCCTTAGCAACGTATACTGAATAGCACCAGATAAGAAGCCCCACCCGTGGACACTGAGCTTCCCACTGAATTATCAGTGTCCCAGTCTGATACATGGAGAGCCAACCAAGGACCACTAACATTGGTAAAAGGTTTCTCAAATGAAAGATTGAGACCAAATCTAAAACAGAAGAAAGGTGCTTAAAATAAATGTTATTGGGGACAGAAGGGAAAATGTTTTAAACCCCTAACGATTGTAACTCATATTGTTAGTCCCATATGGATGATAACAGATCAGTGATGGAAGAGTAGTGTGCCCTAAAAGAAAACACTATTCAGAGGGTGGTAAAGACCATTTCAGAAACAGAAACTCTTCCAGAAAGTAGAACAAAAAGACAAAGAGAAGGAAGATAGAATAGAAACTATTAGGAAATTAGAAGATCATGCTGTGATCTAATTAATAGGATTTCGAAAAGTAGAAAACGAAGAAAATTAAGGGATTGAAATTATCAAAAAACTAATGCAAAAAAGTTTCCCAGAGGTAAATGGTGTGAAATTCTAGACTAAAAGACTAAGCCAGTGCCCAATACATTGAATGGTTAGACATAACATTCAACGGTTAGAAAAACCAAAACCCCTCTCTAGGTATATCATCTTTTATTTTCAGAACAAAATGGATTAAAAACTTAAATCTAAGACCTCAAACTATGAAACTACTGCAAGAAAACATTTATAACACGTGCACTACCTCCAAATCTTGGATATTTATATGCATGTGTTATAAATGACAGGGAACATGTTATCCTTCAGTTCCATTTGTTTCCCTTATACTCTTCCATTACAGTACAGACAGAACAAAGTTATTCTTTGTGGTTTCATTAAGTGGTCAGCTTAATGAGTTTTTGCAATCCTATATTCCCCAGAAACCACCACCCAAAACAAGAGACAGCACATTCCTCCTCCTTTGTACTGTTTGCAAGCAACATGCCTTCTGTCCCTACACTAAATGTAAATTCCGTTCTTATTTATCTTACCTGTATATTAACTTCGTCTGTTTTATAATTCTATATAAATGGAATCATCTTGTAGGTACTCCTTTATGTCTAGTTTCTTTCTTTCTTTTTGAGATGGAGTTCTGCTCTGTTGCCCAGGCTGGAGTGCAATGGCACAATCTCGGCTCACTGCAACCTCTGCCTCCTGGGTTCAAGAGATTCTCCTGCCTCAGCCTCCTGAGTAGCTGGGATTACAGGCACCCGCCACCACACCCGGCTGATTTTTTGTATTTTTAGAAGAGACGGGGTTTCACCATGTTGGTCAGGCTGGTCTCGAACTCCTGACCTCAGGTGATCCACCTGCCTCAGCCTCCCAAAGTGCTGGGATTACAGGCGTGGGCCGCTGCGCCCGGACATCTGGCTTCTTTCATTTAGCTTAATGTTTCTGAGATGCACACATAGTATACTCTTTATGAATGTAATTATTTTTATTACTGTGTATTATTATATTACATGAATATATCACTAATTTTTTGTCTAGTCTCCTGTTAGTGGACATTCAGGCTGTTTCCAGTTCTGACTTATTTCAATAAAGCTGCTATGAACATTTGTGCACATATATTTTGTAGATACGTGTTTTCATTTTTTATCTGCAAACTTTTAGGGGTGAACTGCTGAGCTATAAGGCAGATGCATGTTGAACTTCATTAGGAAGTGCCAAACCATTTTCAAAAGTGGTTCTACTGTTTTACACCTTTCCAGCAGCAGTCTATAAGAGATCCAGCCATTCTGTGTCCCTGCCAATATTTAGTGCTGTCCTTATTTTTCAGCCATTCTCTAGGATGCCTAAGGGTATGCCATTTGGGTTCCCGTTTTTATTTTCCCCATGACTAATGATGTTGAGCATCTTTTTGTGTGTTTCTTAGCCACACATAAACTTTGTTTTCTGAAGCACCTGATTAAGAATTTTGCTGCAAACTTATTCTTTGTCATCCTTCTTTGGCTCTATTGTTTGACTGATTTGAAATCCATGTGATTGACTTTTCTATTGATGGAGATTTAAAGTTACCTCAATTTTATGTTTTTATCAACCAGACTGTATAACCAGAGTCATAGGTGCCCTTATATCATTATCATTCTCCCCTCCTCCACTCTTCCTGTCACATATATGGCTAGAGGAGTACACACAAGCATGATGGAGTCATCTAACTCCTAACTATGGGCAATTTAGGGGATTGCGGACCTGAAGAGGTTGAACCAACTACCTCCAAATCATGGGCATTCGCTGTGGTGTAAGAGACCACCAGTTCACCCAAAGTTGCAGGCAGGGGAAGGTGAATTCCCACAGTTAATCAAGGTGCAAGCCCTGTGTCTAGGGTCTCTGGGTAAGCTAGGAGATTGAAGATTTGGTGGACTTGGCACTGAGTTCCACAAAGAACGACCTACCCACACCTCTCCTCTTTACTTGATTGCAGAAGCCTGGACAATTTAAAAACAACGCAATGAATGATGATGAAAAAAACATATTGATGAAACAGAAACTGAAGGAGGAAAGGAGTAAGATACGAGAACCTCTTCTTCCACGCCAAACAAAGGTAGGTCACAGCAGGCCCTTAATTTTGGGACAGACCCCTGACAGGCAACTTCTCTGACCCTCGTCGCCCAGTAGTGATGGTTATCTTCTCTATGGCTCATAGTTTGGGATGACCATGAAATTTACAGCCCAAACCAGGATACATTTGTGGAAGGTGGTGCTATTATTTCTCAGGAATAAGCATCATAAACTAAAAATATCCCAAGCAACCAGGACAAATAATTGCCATACACACAGCAGGGATGATCAGCAAGTGATTCATCCTGAGATATCTTCTTCTCCCATTTCCTTGTCAGCCTGAAAAAGGTGGGTGACTGAGACATGGAGACTTGGGTGCAGGGCAGATAAACCCTGAAATGTGGGACAAGATCATGCAAAGTTCAAGAGTAGAGTGATGAGCACTGTTTGGATAATGCATGGCCAAATGGAAATCAATCTAAGTCTAAAATTTGTGTGTGTGTGCATGTCTGTGTGCACATGTGTGTATGTGTGTGTAGGGTAACTGAAGTTTAAGGTATGAAAGTCAAAAGAGGTCAAAGTGAGAAATAAATGAGAAAGATCCCAAACTGTGTGGAATGGGGAAAGTTTTAATACTATGACATGACAGAGGGAGAAAGCAGGTTGTGGATTTGAGCTGGAGCTGGGGAGGAGAGGGCAGGGCCAGCAAAGGACACCAGCTGGTGGGAGGATCTGAAGGGAAGGGTCATGGATGTCAGGGGTGGTCCAGCCCAGGTGGATCATGGTAACACTTTAACCTCTTAAACACAGTGTCCTTGCTCTAGACTGGCTGACAAGGTCAATGGAAATTCAAGTGAGGTAGCCAGGGCAGTCTACCTCCATTTTGCAGTTAGGGACATTGAGACTCAGAGGTCAAGGTGAGGTGACCATGTCCATTAACCTGTGGGTGGCAGAGAGTGGAAACCTATCAGGTCTCCTAGGTCCAGCTCTTGTCCCATTCATGAACTTTAGAGGAAAGGGCCTTTCCTCATAGAGGATCAAGGCCCCTTCCTCTCACACCCTGGGACTGACTGACTGGGACTGACTGATGTGTGATAATGTTTCCTGAGTGTCCTTCCTTTTCCTTGCACCCCTCCCCACTAAAGAAGCCACCTGGTGACATTGAACTGGCCTCCACGAAAATCCAGGCCTGGTGGCGTGGCACGCTGGTGCGACGCACACTACTGCACGCCGCCCTCAGAGCCCTGATCATTCAGTGCTGGTGGAGGCAGGTGCTGGCAAGGCTGCAGGCGAAGAGGCGGCGGGCGGCACTGGAGCTCTGCACACGGCAGCTATGGGCAGCAGTCAGGCTGCAGTCCTGGGTCCGCATGTGGCGTGTCCGCCGTCGTTACTGTCGTTTACTCAATGCTGTCCGCATCATCCAGGTCTACTGGCGCTGGAGAAGTTGCCATACCCGTGGCTTTTTCCATGGCAGCTATGAGCTCACAACAAGCCAGCTGAGTCTTGAGCTTGACATCTTCCTGGGATCACAGATTTGCCGAATTACAGACTGCATCCCCTTCCCAATAAAGAACTGACCAGGTCTGCTCCAACTATGTGTCCGTAGTTCTCTATTAAACAAACTCTGAGAGATCTTTGTCTCAGCAAAGGATCAGGGAAATGAGGACAGATACCTGGCATCTCACAGGTCAGCTCTGAGTAGTCAGCCGGCTTGTCTGGGGTCCTGTGGGGAGAAGGATGTGACAGCCCCATGCTGGAGGAGCAGGGCTTGTGATAGATTGGCAATGTCGGCCATAGGTGAGGGGGTTGGGGTTGCAGAGCCACCAAGAAGGTCAGCTCCAGGGAGACTGGTTCCTGCTGTGGTGTGCGTAATGGCGCCCCCTGTGGCCATGCAATATGGAGGCCTGTGCCATTCTTGGCTCTTAATCCTCCAGCCTCTTCCCTTACCACTTTGAGCAAGTTCAAAAGCCCTCCCTGGGTCTGCATAACCCTGCATAGTCTGGCCCTGGCCATCTCATCCTCTTTATGTTCTCCCTGGCTGCTCTGCTATTTAGCAACTATCCCAAGCATGTTCCCATCTGAGAACTTTGCCCTGCTGCCTGCTCTCCTAGGCTCATCGGCTTCTGTATGGAGCTCCCACTCTATGCAGGTTTGTCTCCGTGCAAAGGCACCCTCTCCAGCTCCTCAGTCTGCCTTCCTGTTTTCAAAGTCCTCATCACTACTTGAGCTTGTCTTACCCTATTGTCTATTTTCTTTTTCTTTCTAGAGGGTTGCCTCCAGGAGAGCAGGATTCTGGGGTCAGTGCTGTGTTCCCAGGACCTAGAATGGGACTTGGAACATTGTGGTTCCCTCTCTATGTATCTACACATATGTACAGGTTCAGTAGCCTTATCTGAAATGCTTAGGAGCAGAATAGCTTCAGAGTTCAGATTCTGGGGGATGTTGGAATATTTACTTTTTACTTACATATTCAGCATCCATCATCTGAAAATCAAAATCCAAAATTCTCCAACAGCATTGTCTTTGAGCTTCATTTCAGCACACAAAAAACTTCCGATTTAGGAGCATTTTGGGTTTTGAATTTTTAGATTGGGGTACTCAATCTGTATATATTTAGATATCCAAACTACCCAATCCAGAGCCGACCTCCTGCATCTGGCTCTTACACCACGGGAGGCAACATGCCTCTCCCTTAGTTATTCCTGGGCAGGTACCAGAACACTAGGGACCACCTCTGCAGCTTAGAACTCACCACATTATGCCAACCAGCCAACCCTAACGCTTTACCCTGCCCTACCTTGCCTTTCCCTCAGAAACTCAATTAAGACCACGACCTCAGATCTCCCCTTGCTTCTTCCTCTGCCACCTCACCAAAGCCTGGAGCTTCCCTCGTCACCCTACATGGCATGCCGCCCACTGTAAGAACCAGGTCCTGTGAGTGTAACAAACTTAGTTTTCTTGAGTTTCTTTTTGTCTCCGCTTGTGGCCACACCTGACTCATTAAAAAAAAACAGGAAGCAGGGCCGGGCACAGCAGCTCACGCCTGTAATCCCTGCACTCTGGCAGGCCGAGATGGGCAGATCACAAGGTCAGGAGTTCAAGACCAGCCTGACCAACATGGTGAAATCCCGTCTCTACCAAAAATACAAAAATTAGCCAGGCGTGGTGGCACGTGCCTGTAATGCCAGCTACTTAGGAACCTGAGCAGGAGAATCGCTTGAACCTAGGAGGCGGAGGCTACAGCGACCCAAGATCACACCACTGCACTCCAGCCTGGGGGACAGAGTGAGACTCTGTCTCAAAAAAAAATAAAAAGAAAAAGAAGAGTGTATGTGTGTGTGTGTGTGTGTGTGTGTGTGTGTGGTCTGTAAGTTTGAAGTGATCTTCATGCAATAAATGAGACTAATCATTTTTAGATTAACCACATAAGATTAACCACTGAACTAAAATTAACAATTTTGTGGTATTTAGCAGATTCACAATGTTAAGCAATCACCAGCTCTATAAAGGAGAGACATAGTGTATTTACTGATAGAATTTCTTAACATTGTAATATTGTCGCTTGTCTCCACGGTAATCTATGAAACTCACATTCCAATACAATAAAATTAAGGTCAATTCTAATCAAAATCTCATCATGACTTACGGGAACTTGACAAACTAATGCAAAAAAAAAAAAAAAGTATTGCAGAATTAATTTCCACAGTTCATTAAATCAATTTTGAAAACAAAATAGAGAAGTGTTCACAGACACTAAAATGTGTTACAAAATGATTAGTGTGAAATTGAGGCACTGTCTACTAAGACTCTAAGTGGGAAATAAACATTTATTTATGAAATTGTATGTTCACCCCATCCTCCTCCTTGATGCGTATAGCCAGGCAAGAGTTCTATCCCCACCTTGGCAGAAGACAGGTTTATTTACTAGATAAGTTGAACCAGAGAGCATCTGAATGCAGGGAATGCAGGCGTAGTTGGCGGCAGTGGTGAAGCACCATACCAAAAACCAAGGGAGTATGTGCAACTGTACAGGCTAAATAGAGAAGCCTCCAGCCCTCTCTCCCAAATCAGCTCCCCAAAGGCTTACAGACAGGTTTCATTATCCTACTCTCTTACCCAAGGTTCTGGAATTTCTATCTGAGAAAACTGAGACAAAAACAAAAACAGAAGAGAAGGGCTTAGAAGAAATATTAGAGACAAGAGAAAAGGTTAAAAACCACACACAAGCCAGGCGCAGTGGCTCATGCCTGTAATCCCAGCACTTTGGGAAGCCGAGGTCGGCGAATCACTAGAGGTCAGGAGTTTGAGACCACCAGCCTGACCAACATGGTGAAAATCCATCTCAACTAAAAATACAACAAACTAGCTGGGTGTGGTGGCGGGTGCCTGTAATCCCAGCTACTTAGGAAGCTGAGGCAGGAGGATCACTGGAGCCCAGGAGGCGGAAGTTGCAGTGAGCCAAGATCACACCACTGCACTCCAGCCTGGGTGACAGAGCAAGACTCCATCTCAAACACACGCACACACACACACACACCCCACTAACAGCTATCATTAGTATTCTTAGACCCATAAGAGATAACAACAAATCAATAAAACAAGCATAGTGTACTATAAAAAAAGAATATTCAGAGGATGGGAATGACTCTTTAAAAGATATCAAAAACTACCAGAAAGTAGATCAAAAAGTTTAAGATGGCAAACGTAAATGGACAAGCCTCTTAAAGCCCAGTCCAGAACTTGCATACTGTCATTCTACATTTTTCTATTGACCAAAGCAGGTCATATAGTCAAACTCAAGGCCAGGAAGACATATTCCATCACCTTACAGGGAGAAACTGACACAAAAAGATGGAATATAGTGTAGAAAATATTAGAAACTTCAAGGATCAATCTATGATTTGACTAATAGGATTTCTAAACATAGAAAACTAAAAAAGTTGAGGGGTAGAAATCATCAAAAAAAAAAAAGCAAATACAACAAAGTTTCCCAGTAAATGACATGAATTTTTAATTTACAAGGCTAAACCAGTGCCCAACACAATGAACGGTTAGCAAAACTAAAACACATCTCTAGGTATATCATCTTGTAGTTTCAGAACATCAGAGAAAAAGGAGATCCTAAAAGCTTCCAGAAAGAAAAAAAAATAGGTCACATTCCAGAGTGATAAAAGACATTGTATTAGTCAATTCTTGCACTGCTATAAAGAAATACCTTTAAAAATAAAAGGAAAAATAAAGAAATAACTGAGACTGGGCAATGTATAAAGAAAAGAGATTTAATTGTCTCACAGTTCTGCAGACTGTCCAGGAAGCATAGTGACTTCTGAGGAGGCACTGGGAAACTTACAAGCATTGCAGACAGTGAAGGGGAAGCAGGCACATCTTACATAAGCAGGAGGAAGAGACAGAGATGGAGAGGTGCCACACTTAAACAACCAGATCTCACATTAGCTCACTCACTCACTACTGCCATGACAACACCAAAGGGGAGGGTGTTATACCTTGAGAAACCACCCCCATGATCCAATTACCTCCCACCAGGCCCCCCCTCCAACATTGGGGATTACAATTCAACAGGAGATTTGGGCAAGGGCACAGATCCAAACCTCTAATAGAAAGTGTAACAAATTCCTCAATATCCTGAGAGAAAAATAATTTTCAAGCCTGGCAACATGGTGAAACTCCATCTCTACAAGAAAATTAGCCAGGCACAGTGGCACGTGCCTGTAATCCCAGCTACCCCAGAGGCCAAGGTGGAAAAATTGGCTGAGTTCACCGAGCCTGGGAGGTCGCAGCCAGTGAGCTGTGATTGTGCACCTACACTCCAGCCTGGGTGGCAGAGAGAGATCCTCGCTCAGAAAAACCAAAGAAAAGAAAAACAAGAAAAAAAGAAAGGAACAAAAAATAATTTTCTACCTAGAATGTCATACCCTCTTTTCCCCAGATGCTAGCACAATTGCGTATGTTCTAATTCCTATTATGAATTCCTTATCCCATAGCATCCAGAGTGGTTCTGCATCCCCAGTAAAACTGTGCCTGCAACATGTGGGATCCGTAAGTGGGACAGTCCTCACAGGGAAGAGGGGAAGGAAATTCCTAGGATGCTGGGGAGAGGGTACCCCAGAAGAATGACCAGGCAGCAGGCTTTAAGAGCAGCTACCCAGATTACAGAGTGGTGCAGGGGTCCATGAAAAAAGCAGAGTTGATGAATTATCCGAGTTTTGATGAAAAGTTGGGGATAAATTAGTACAAACCATGGCAATCAAGAGCTCCAGGAAAAACAGACAGGAAATGCATGAAAGGCTATGTCATAGCAATATGCCATGTTGCTAAGTCATAGACAGGTTACATAATCACAATGATGGAAGTACTGAATACTTACTGAACAAAAAACTGTGATGCTATAATCATATTGAGAGGAGAGCAGAAGGATGGGAACAGGTAAATCTTCGCTTCATGAAAAGAAGTCAAGAGGTAATATCTAAAAGAGAAAATAAAGAATTTTCAATATAGCATGTTATTGAGGTAAATCATAGGAGAAATATACAGAAGAGTTAAAAATAGTTGTCTCAGCAATGGGAGATTCTTTTGGGAGAGAATAAGGCAGGAAATGCATACTGTCCTTTTTTATTAATTATAATTTTATAATTAATTTATAATTATTTATAATTTTTATAAATGCTAGATTATAATTATTCATAATTTTTATAATTAATTTATAATTGTAAGTTTTTTTAAACAAGGTACATGAAGTTCTTTTTTGTTGTTGGTTTTTAGTTTTGGTTTTGGTTTTTAACTTTTATTTTAGGGTCAGGGTACATATGCAGGTTTGTTATATAGATAAACTCGTGTCACAGGGGTTTGTTTTACAGATTATTTCATCACCAGGTACTAAACCTAGTACTCAATAGTTACTTTTCTGCTCCTCTCCCTCCTCCCACCCTCCACCCTCAAGTGGTCCCCAGTGTCTGTTGTTTCCCTTTGTGTCCATGAGTTCTCATTATTTAGCTCCCACTTCTAAGTGAGAATATGTGGTACTTGGTTTTCTGTTCCTGCATTGGTTTATTAAGCCACTATGCATTCTGGACAGCCTGCAGAACCGTGAGACAACTAAACCTCTTTTCTTTATAAATTACCCAGTCTCAGGTATTTTTTTCTTTTTTTTTAAAGGTATTTCTTTATAGCAGTGCAAGAATCGACCAATACAATGTCTTCTATCACTCTGATTCCTTTGTTTGTGGGATGTGACCTATTTTTTTTTTTTCTGGAAACTTTTAGTATGTTCTTTTTCCCTGATGTTCTAAAGCTACACGATGACTTCCAATACCATGTTGGATAGGAGTGGTGAGAGAGGCCATCCTTGTCTTGTGCCAGTTTTTAAGGGGACTGCTTTCAGATTTTGTCTGTTCAGTATGATGTTGGCTGTGGGTTTGTCATACATGGCTCTTATTATTTTGAGGTATGTCCCTTTAGTACCTAGTTTATTGACAGTTTGTAACATGAAGAGATGTTGAATTTCATCAAAAGCTTTTCCTGAATCTATTAAGATAATCATGTGGTTTTCATCTGTAATTCTGTTTATGTGATTAATCACATTTTATTGATTTGCATATGTTGAACCAACCTTGCATTCCAGGGATGAAGCCTACTTGATCATGGTGGATAAGCTTTTTGATGGACTGCTGGATTTAGTTTGCAAGTACTTTGTTGAGGATTTTTGCATTACTCTTTGTCAAGGATATTGACCTAAAGTTTTGGTGTTGCCAGGTTTTGGTATCAGGATGATGCTGGCCTCATAGAACGAGCTGGGAAGGGGTCTTTCCTCCTCCATTTTTTGGAATAGTTTCAGTAGGAATGGCACCAGCTCTTCTTTGTTCATCTGATAGAATTCAGCTGTGGATCCTTCTTGTCCTGTGCTTTATTTGGTTGGTAAGCTATTTACTACTAATTCAATTTCAGAGCTCATTATTAGTTTGTTCAGGGAATCAATTTCTTGAATCAACTGCTTCAGTCTTGGGAGGGTGTATGTGTCCAGGAATTTATTCATCTCTTCTAGGTTTTCTGGCTTATGTGCATAGAGATGTTCATAGTAGTCTCTGATGGCTATTTTTATTTCTTTGGGGTCAGTGGTACATAACATCCCCTTTGTCATTTCTAATTGTAAATGTCTTATAAAAAATCTACATTCAATGTTAAAACACTTTAATGTAAAAGGTAGACCAGAGTCTAATAGAAAAATCTATGATGCTGGATGGAAAAGCACTTTATTAGAAAACTACAAAAGCAGAATTGTAAAGGGGCAATGGATTCAAGCATATCAAAAATTAAAGATAACTGTGGAAGGAAAGGCAACCATGAAAAAAGTTAACAGGCAGATGACAATCTGAGAAATGATATTTACACAATTTTTCCTCAACAGAGAATTGCCCAAGGAAGTCAACAGGAGAGCCAGATATTTGCTCTTTATCCATCAATTTTGAGCCTGGAAAAGGCACCCTGGCCCCTGGTCATAGTTGCCTTTGTGACATCATGGCCATCTCTTTCTCCACCTTTCCTGCCCCTGCCAAGGTCAGGGAACAACAACCAGAGGGAGATGATCACCTGAACCACTGCTCCAAACCATGGGCAGTAAATGCTGTGTAAGACTCAGGCACACACACTCCCCCACAGGTGGGGAGTTGTCCCATGGCCCAGGAAAGCACCAGGCCACTTCTTAGGACCCAGGCAAAGAATGGGGAACTGGACCTGTGGGGACTTTGCAGTCAGGCTGGTCCTCACCCATGCTCCCCCACACCCACATTCTGATTGCAGAAAGGTGGTCCAGATGAAGATGCAGTAGAAAGACAGAGGAAGCGGAAGGTAGGTGGGGCCCAGGAGGGTGAGAGAATTGCAGATCATTGACTCTTTGACCCCAGAGTTCTTAGAATGGAGCTCCATCTCTGGTCCCACAGGGGTTGGCTCAGCATTGCCGTCTTATCCCCTCAAGCCCTCCCTCTCCTGGGTGAACTGAGTAAGGTATGAAGATAGACGGTAAAAGGGGAGGAAGCTTCGTGTGTGCAGCCATGATAGGTGGGGCTCAGCACAGGAAGTGGAAAGGCCCAGGAGAATGAGGAGGGACTGAGACATGGTAGTGGAAGTCCACAAAAGTGAGGTGAGGGGAGACCCTGAAGGGCTGCAAGACATTAGGAGGCAGCATCGTGGCTGGGGTTTGGACCAAGACATAGGCCATAAATGCAGAGGTTCATGGATTCTTATAAGAATCCTTCAGTTCCTCACATCCTGGTCTTCCAGTCAGGTCTTCTGAACCAGAAAGTGTCTCCCCTAGTCCCATGAACCCAAGAAGTCCACAGATCAAGCATATCCCAATTTCATAGATGAGGGCACTGGGACTCTGAGGGTGTCCAGAGCCATGGACAGGACAAAAGTAGAGGACAAACCCCACCCAGGTCTCCTGGGTCCTCAAAACTGGCAGGGAGAGGGCTGATTCTTTAGAGAACCACCTGTGCTTGATGGTGATAAATTCACTGGGAGTCCTCTGCTTTGCTTGGCCAGTTGCTTGTTGCACAACTGCATCACAGAAAAAGGGTGAAGGCGGCTGGGAAGATCCAGGCCTGGTGGCGTGGGGTCCTGGTGCGCAGGACCCTGCTGGTCGCTGCCCTCAGGGCCTGGATGATTCAGTGCTGGTGGAGGACGCTGGTGCAGAGACGGATCCGTCAACGGCAGCAGGCCCTGTTGAGGGTCTATGTCATCCAGGAGCAGGCAGTGGTCAAACTCCAGTCCTGCATCCGCATGTGGCAGTGCCGGCAATGTTACCGCCAAATGTGCAATTCTCTTCGCTTGTTTCGGGTCCCAGAGAGCAGCCTTGCCTTCCAGACTGATAGCTTTTTACAGGTCCAATATGCAATCCCTTCAAAGCAGCCAGAGTTCCACATTGAAATCCTATCAATCTGAAAGGCCTGGGGTGTGAACAAGCTCCACTGCCCCCAATAAATGTCTGACCAGGTTGTGTGAGTCTCAGTGATTCCCCTCACCACAGGGACCCCTGGGATTCATGTCCCACTCTTTCTCTCCTTCTCTACCTGAGGAAAGACTTCAGTGCAAGTACTTCCTCTTTCCCCTCTCCCTGCCCCAGCAGGGCCTATGGCCCCTGTGAGGACTGATGGTGGCCATATGCTGCTGCCTTTACATGCAAATTAGAAATTGCAGCCCAAGGTTGTCCTCGTGTTCAGAGCCAGATGTCCCACTCCACAGCCCTGGCATCATTCCTGTCTCCTGAGCTTGGAATCAGAAGGGTATGGGCTTCACCTTCCTGAAGAATCTGGGCACCCTTTTGGAAGACAGTTGTGTCTGAGGCCATGCTCTTTCATTCAACCATCAGAAGCCAACTGGGGCTTGCACAGGTTGGGTTTCTATTTGCCAAATCCCTGACAGAAGTCAGGCCATCAGGCCCTTGGAGCACTCCTTGGAGCAGTGTTGTCCTGGGAAAGCACAGGAGGCTGTCCTTAGTGACAACTGGGTACAAGGTTTGTGAGCCTCATGCTAACTTGGAGGTTGATAGACAGGAATGCCCCTTTTGGAAGCAGCTGATACCACGATCTTAAGGCACCTGAGCTCTGACTCCCTCCTGCCTCCTCAGCACCTGCTTCCCCAGGACCCTGAACACAAACAGGGCTCCCACCGCCATCACCACCTCCCTGTGTGTGGCACCATAACCAGGGACTTTGGCATGGACTGTGATGCTCCCAAACCCCCTGTTTTTCACCTCCAGTGATTTTGACTTCCTTCTGATCTCAGTCACCCACCTGAGATCATTGTCTCCCAACTGTCCATGGAGAAGGATCACTTCTTAAAAATGTCCAATTCATCACAGACCAGTTCATATGTAAAACATTAAAAATGAATTATGAGAAAAATATATGGAAAAGTCATAGAGAACAAAAGCCTTATTTTTATTTATTAGAACACATAATATTGGATTTCAATTTGCTATAATAGTTTCTCCATGCTTATCCTCAATCTCTGTGCTGATCTCATTGGTAACAAACAGCTCATACGCTGGTTCTGGTCCACAGACCACACTCTGGGTAGCATTGCCCTAGCCCTTGTCATCATTCATCAGTGACTACAGCAACAGCATTCATTTCAACCACCCTGGTCTCTGATTTTTTTGTTGTTGTTGCCTTCTATCCTCTAGGGCAACAACTTGTGCTTGTGACTAGCATCTGAAGTGTGAGGCAGTCTTGTGGGACTGAGCCCCCCCAAGCTATAGGATCTGACTCTGTCTCTACATAGATATTGTCAGAACTGAATTGAGATAGGGGACATCAAGCTGGTGTCCATTGAAGAATCTGTCAGAGAATTGCTTCGTGGGGAGAAATCCCCACACACTTCTTGGTGACCAGAGGTGAAGTACTGTGCTGAGTATAGTTGGATGTATGATAGGATAAACTAAGTTTTTTGTTTTTCTATATCTTTAGAATAGCCAAAAAAGTGGACCAACCCAAATGGGTGAATGGTTAGACAACCTGTGGTGTATGCATATCACAGACTTCTCTTCAGCTGTAAAAAGTGTTGACCTAAAAGGAAGAGGCTGAGGCACAAAATATAATTTAAAGAGTTTACTTGAGCCAAAGTTAAGACAGCTGCCTGGAAGACTCAGATGCAGGTAACCTTGGATATGAGCTCCATTTGGGCTTTGTTTCAATCAGGTTTTTAAAGGCAAAGAGAATATAGTTGGATCTTACCTTTTGATTTAGTCTGACAGTATCGTTTTAGACCATTAGTATTAAATGTAACTATTGATGTGATTATATTTACACCTGTCATTTTATTATTTGTTTCAAATAAGTCTAATGCCCATTTTGTTTCTTTCTTCTTTAACCATCTTTTTTGTGTGTTAAATAATATTAGCATGCCATTTAAATTTCTGTTAATTTTTAAACTATTTTTAAATTGTTTTCTTAGTGATTGCTCAAGGTGTTGCAATGTTCATTTTAACTTATTCCAATTAGTTAGTTAGTTAATGTCCACATTAATTTAATTCTGGTTAAATATAGTGAATTTGCTCCAATATAGTTTCATTTTCTCTCCCAATTTTTGTGCTACTATTGTCATATATACTACTCTTATATATGTTATAAACCCCAAAATACAGTGTTTTAATTATTTCTTTATACAGTCTTATGTCATCTCAAAGAATGAAAAGGAGAAAAGAAAAATACATATTTTATCAGCATTTTATAGTTACTGAAATATTTACTGTTTACAATGTACTTCATTTCTTTCTGCAGATTTGAATCATCTTCTGGTGTCATTTCCTTTCAGGCTGAAGGACTTGCTTTAGATTTCTTGTAAGACAGATCAACTAGCAATGAATTATCTCTGTCTTTGTCTTTATTTTGCTTTCATTTTTGAAAGACAGTTAAACCAGATATGGAATTCTGGGTCATAAGGGCTCCTCCCAGCCCCCAGCATTTTAGAGTTGCTGTTCAATTGTCTTCTGGTTCCATTGTTTCTCATTAAAAGTCAGCCAACTTCATATTGTGGTGTCCCTATATGTAATGTGTTCTTTTTCTAGCTGTTTTTAAGATCTTCTCTTTTTCTCTGATTTTTGGCAGTTTTAAAATTATGTGCCTGAATGTAGATTTCTTTGTATTTCTCTTATTTGGGGTTTGTGGACATTCTTTTTCTTTTTTCTTTTCTTTTCTTTCTTTCTTTCTTTTTTTTTTTTTTTAATTGAGACAGGATCTTGCTCTGTCACCCAGGCTAGAGTGCAGTGGCATGATCACAGCTCACTGCATCCTTGACCTCCTGGGCTCAAGCAATCCTCCCACCTCAGCCTCCCAAGTAACTGAGACCACGAGTGCTTGCCATCATGCCTGGCTAATTTTTAAAAATTTTTTGTAAAGGTGGGGGTCTCACCCAGGCTGGTCTCAAACTCCTGGGCTCAAGTGATCCTCCCATCTCAGCCTCCCAAAGTGTTAGGATTACAGGTACCAGTGGGATTCCCCATCTGAAGTCCCTGAGCACACTTATAATGGCTGCTTTAAAGTCCTTGTCTGCTTATGGCTGGATGCGGTGGCTCACACCTGTAATCCTAGCACTTTGGGAGGCCGAGGTGGGCAGATCACGAGGTCAGGAGGTTGAGACCATCCTGGCTAACATGGTGAAACCCCGTCTCTACTAAAAATACAAAAAAATTAGCCAGGTGTGGTGGCAGGTGCCTGTAGTCCCAGCTACTCGGGAGGCTGAGGCAGGAGAATGGCGTGAACCCAGGAGACGGAGCTTGCAGTGAGCCAAGATCACCACTGCATGCCAGCCTGGGCAACAAAGTGAGACTCCATCTCAAAAAAAAAAAAAAAAAAAAAGGCTTAAAGAAGCAGTGGGCATGCTACAGTAAATACATAAAGCCAGAAAACCCACCAGTTGACTATATCCTGTGGAAAACCCAAAGGACATTTTGTTTTATGAATCAATAAAAAATGTACTAGTGAGAAAAGCACCAGCATCAATTTTAAAAAGCTTACTCTGGGCCAGGCACGGTGGCTCACGCCCACAAACCCAGCACTTTAGGAGCTTGAGGCAGGCAGATCACTTGAGGCCAAGATTTTGAGGCCAGCCTGGATAACATGGTGAAACTCCATCTCTACTAAAAATACAAAAATTAGCTGAGCGCAGTGGCACTCACCTGTAATCTCAGCTACTCAGGGCTGAGACACAAGAATCAACTGAACCCGGGAGGCAGAGGTTGCAGTGAGCCAAGATCACACTACTGCACTCCAGCCTGGGCAACAGAGAGAGACTCTGTCTAAACAAAAAACAAAAAACAAAACAAACAAAAAAACCCCACAACAATGTGTTTCCCTATCGTCAGGAATTCTGGAAGAAATAAAAAGGAGAGAAAAGCTCAATGTGGTATCTCCTTGGTAGGCAAGGGCTACTAGTAAGAGATGCTTCTATACAACTGGTGTCAGTGAAAGCAATGCAGATAATAGGATCCTAAATTGATAGAGGCAGAAGCATACATCTATCGTAAACCAGAAAGGTACAATTAATGTGAAGAATGGCAAAAGTGGGGTAGCAGTCACAGGTCTTGACCCACAGAGAGATCTGGAGATGGATGTGGTAAATCTAGGTGCAAAGCAGGTAGGCAGCCAACAAGCGTATGCTCAATATATACAACCAGAAGAAATCAAAGATAGATTGCCAGGAGGCTGAAATTCACCATCCCAATAGAGTCACGAGCATTTATCTGGTTTCTGTATCTGAACCAGTTTAAACATTATGCTTATTGATCAAAGGAGAGCCTGGGACCTCAGAAGGAAGGACTCTGCAACACAGTAACTAATGATTTACCCAGTTTTTCTGTATATATTATGTGACCATATACTAGCGAAAGGAAAAAGGGCACTGAGTCTGAGTTGACATTGATACCTGGGGATCCAAGGCATCATCAAGGGCCCCCATGTTAGAGTAAGGTCATATGGAAACCAGGTAATAAATGGAGAGCTGTCAGTTTTGAATCAGACTCATAAATGGCTGTCAGTTTTGAATCAGACTCAGCAGGAAATGTTTTGCAGCAGGTCTGGGTCATGGTGTAAGTAGCTCTGCCACTTGGGTCATATGAGCTGGTAGGTCTTAGAATATACTTCTAGTGGTGGTGGGAAAAGACGCCATATAAACTTAATAGCAAACTTTATTGCTTGAATCATAGCACAGGTTCCTAGGATTCTGGAGCAATTCTATGCCACCTACAATAAATTACACACCTTTTGTCAAATAGCTCCCTGTGTGACACTGGGCTATGATAGAGATGATGTGCCCAACCATGGAACTCCAAGTGATCATGCAACTGGAAATGTCCATCATAATCTAGTTTTTGTCATATCCACAGGGTGAGTGAGCCCAGCATCAATCCATCATAAGACGGAAGTGGGATGTTCCTGACTGAACATGAACAGAGCTGGGGGAAACAAGAAAGCTGCGTTAGCAGGTAGCCCAGAGCTCCGTGTCATCTACCACCATTCCATCAGTGCCTCTCCCTTAGCTTACACCTGCATGTGCATGGGGATTCTCTTATGATCAGATATTGGGAGAGGAAAATATTGATGTTGGTTCCTAGATAGGTTGACTCAATATGTGAGTACAAGGCAAAACTGGCCTGACACTGTAGTGTGGTCTCACTCAAGGCTGGTTTTAAAAGATGGAAGTGAGGAGAAGTCCTCCTAAAGAAGAGAACTTAGGGCAGTGGACTTTATCATCAGTTTGTGGGGAACTGAAGTTAAAATATATTCAGGTTCATAGACAGTGGTAAATGGTTTGGTCCATCGGTCAGGGACCTAGAAGGTAAAAGATTGGAAGATTAGGACAATGAGCTCTGTAGTAGGGGCCTGTGAATGAGCCTATGGGAATGTGAGTAAAGTGTAAAGATCTTTGTAAGACATGTTAGCACCTGCCAGGGAGTATCCATCATGGAAGAGGCACCAGGCCATCCACGAAACTGAAAGCTTGGCTTAATAGGCAGGAATCAGCCATGCTTATCTCTGCTGTGCCTTTTAACTTGTTTTCCATTATCATCTGCCTCTGGATTCCTCAGATCCAGTTGTTTTTTCCTAGGGCTTTGACCGGAAGCTTGGGATTGAGTTTGGGACAAAAATGTAGATCAGGAGTGTTGCATAGACTCCTTATCACAAGCCAAATGCTAAGGTGCAACTGTGGAACTGAGTCCTTCTCCAACAAGGGAGAGAAAAGGATGTCTTGTGACATGCCCAGATAACTGGAGACTAAAGTTATGTTTTCTAGAATTTGGGTGCATGGAGCTTGGCTTTGGTTAGCTCCCTTGGTCTTACTTTCCCAAAAAGGAAACCTCTGAGTGATGGGCATCCTATTTATTCCCATCACCTGGCAGGATTTGCAGGATAATTGCTCAAAACTAGAATATTGATCCAGACTTTTACATTACCCATCCCCTTCTTCTTTCTGAACTGCAGCTGGAGATTGCTGGTTGGTTCACAGGAAAAAACAGGATTAGTCTACAATGTGGGTGAAAACTTAAAAACATTTAGTAAGTTTATAATTTAATGACAAATGTATGATAAGTTTTGGAACATAATTTCTCCTTCTCCAGTTCTCATTTTTGTTAAGAAACAAGTGATCATAGGACTGAGTGGTTTGCAAAATAGACTTTAGTTTTATATGTAGCCTTATTATTTGCATAAAGTGCAGCAAGAATAACTATTTGTACATAGGCTTTTTGGATTGGCTTTGATAGAAGTCTGTTCCACAAGGAATCTCAGATAAAACCTTTTAAAGCCAAGCCCAGCCACCAGCCATGGGTTTGTATCCTCAGATACCTGCAAGTTGGCTGATCCTCTCCTCTTAAGGTCCCAAGATAAGCTTGGAGCTCTGGGACCTGTTAGAAAGTGACATTCTTTTTTTCTTTTTTTTTTTTTTTTTTTTTTTTGAGATGGAGTCCTGCTCTGTCACCAGGTTGGAGTAGAGTGGTGCGATCTCACCTCACTGCAACCTTCACCTCCCAGGTTCAAGTGATTCTCCTGCTTCAGCCTCCAGAGTAGCTGGGATTACAGGTGCATGCCACCATGCCTAGCTAATTTTTGTATTTTTAGTAGAGATGGGGTTTCACCCTGTTGGCTAGGATGGTATCAATCTCTTGACCTCGTAATCCACAGCCTCAACCTCCCAAAGTGCTGGGATTAAAGGTGTGAGCAACTGAGCCCAGCCAGAAAGTGACATTCTTTACTGACCACAGGTCAGGAACCCTGTACAGGGACTGTGTAGATGAGGGTATGGAGCTGGTCTCCCCACTGGGCTTCTATTGACTCTGCAAATCAAGCTTGGCTCCTTAAAGGGAAGCATACCTTCCCTGTCAAATCCTTGGTAAAATAACCATTTTTTCCAATTGTGTCCTATTGCAAAAGAGAAATGGATTCTTATTGCACTGATGCAAACAACTGTATTGCCATAAGTTAAGAATACTCACAGACAGTTTCCAAATTCTAGGGGAACCAGGCAGAGAGAAACAAACATCCTCCAAATTTTGATTACAGGAATATACTTTGCTTAATTATTAAAGGCTGTAAGTAGTTCAAAATACGTTTCCTTGGCTCTGAGAAACAAAATAAGGATCAGCAATTTTCCAATCAAATGTCAAAAAGATTGCTTCAGCTTTCTGAGTTCGGTCCATTTAGTCAATTCTTGTTTTGCATGATATTTGTGAACATTTCAGCTCTTCCTAAGTCCTGTACTTTTTCTTTATCCCTATGTCACAATCACCAAAGTTATCAGAAATCTGTATTTGAGAGCACCTGTCAGAGTCCTATAGCTTATTATAAACCATCTTTTGAAAAGGATTAAAACAAGACAACAACTGTCTGTGAATAACAAAATGTCCTGGGTAGTTACAGTTAGAAACACAATTGACAAAGAAGTTTGGTTTTCTCTGTGGTTTACAATAATTTAACAACCTTAATTATGATTGATGGCATATACTCAGACACAAGAATTTTAGACATCCCATATAATGTTGGAACATATACTAGCATTCACCAAAATATAACCTAAAGAAGACTGAACATCATTTTGGCAATTCCATGTACCTAAATATGTCAAATAATTCATTTATCTCTTTTCTGGATGTTTCAGGGGCTCTCTGAACCATCCAAAAAGCCAGGCATCAGGAAAGACAATTTTGAAACTGAAGTTTGATTTTGGGAAGGCTATTAAATATGTTCAAAGTTTTAGTAAATAAATATAATAAATATAATGCATTAAAAGTTGTCAAAAAAAAATATGTTCACAGTTTGAAACACTTGATATTGGCCAGGCCTGGTGGCTCACAGCTGTAATCTCAGCACTTTGGGAGGTTGAGGTGGGCAGATCACGAGGTCATGAGATCAAAACCATCCTGGCCAACATGTGAAACCCTGTCCCTACTAAAAACACAAAAATTAGCTGGGATGGTGGCATGCGCCTGTAGTCCCAGTTATTCAGGAGGCTGAGGCAGGAGAATCACTTGAACTCAGGAGGTGGAGGTTGCAGTGAGCAAAGATTGTGCCACTGCACTCCAGCCTGGCAACAGAGCGAGACTCCGTCAAAATAAATAAATAAATAAAAACTTGATATTTTGAAATAGAATTCCAGATTACCATAAACTATTTATTTTGCCAAAATGATGACTCCAAAATTTTAAAGAAGCAAAAACCTTCTATAACCCTTTACAAATTTTGCCAAAGAGCAGATTAGTGCCTTAAGAATACCTTGTGCTTTTATTTCAATGCTCCACTTACAGAAAAACCATATAATACTCTTTTGAACTTAGTATGTTCACACAGAGAACTCCTTTGCAAGATTAATTTCCACAATTCTTCCACCACTTGTTTGAACTTTCAGCTTTATCTTATCTAATTTAAAACAATTATTTAACCCTAGGCAAAAATTTACATTTCCAAGCCTTATTATAACTGTAAAGGTAAACTGAGGCTGGAGCCAAACCGGGAACAAAGACACAAGGCAAATGGCAGTGAGAATAGCCTTTATTAGGACTCGCGGGCGAGGTTCCTCGGTCCAAAGGTGCGGGCCGAGGAAGTTGCGCTGAGGGAGGAGGGTCGGGGCTTTTTATAGCCCGAGAGGTAGGGAAGCTGGTTGTGCAAACAGGGCCTGGGAGGTCTTGAAACTACTAGGGCAGGAGTTGAGTAAGGGTCATGAGGAAGGGGTCTTTGGAAACTGTTAACCGAAACTGCTGTTTACGAACTTGTGGAATGCAGGTGAGCTGCAGGTCATGGGGGAGTGTGGTTGCCCAGCCGGAACTCTGATGCATGTAAGTCTGCGGGTGTGTACAAGGGTGAAGGGAGTCTTTAACAAAAGGCCTGCTACGCCAAGCAATGCCGCCATGTTGGGTCTAGATTCCTGGCTAACATTCCGACCTCTTTCTGATAAGAAAATGGGGTGACGTGTTCATCTGGCTGCTTCCTGCTGATATGGGTCGTCGTGGGGTTCTTCGGAGGTCAGAACTCGGGTATAGGGGTGGAGCAGCATCTGACTGAAAGTGACCTGGGAGACTTCTTTCATGTGGTCCTGGATGAAGCGGAGGACACAGGGAGCTACGAGTAGCAAGAAGCCAATGATTAATAAGGGGCTTAGAAAGGGTAGGACTTAACCGGCCACAGACAATTGCCACCACCTAAGTGAGGGCCTTGATCCGAGGTTTTTCTGGTGGAGTCTTTCCTGAATCTTTTCTAGAGTGAGGAGATTGGTTTCTACTAGTACTGACTCATTGATGTAGTGTTCCGCCAGGAAGGGGAAAGGAGGGGGTTAGGTTAGAGGAGTTAAAAGGGCTGGGTAAGGGTACCACAACCAGTGGGGGCTTATTCAAGGCTGCACACGAGAAACAAAGAGATGTTGTGTACCTCGGCCACGTGTACCACTTGAGCCCCTTCCCTGACTAAGGTTAGCCAAGAAAAAGGGTTGCTGCTGTCCTGGGGCTTGCTGCCTGGGCTAGAGCTGAGATGGCTTCCTCCTGTTGTCTGATGTCAGAGGCCAGGCTGACGAGGCTGCTTATGACCTTGATGTAGGCCTTAAAGATCCTGAGTCAGGCCACGGGATAAGATTCACTGTGCCCACCAGTCCTAGGAAGGACAAGATCTCTTCCACATCCTGAGGAGGCTGGAGAGTTTCAATGAGGCTTATTCTATCTGCTGTGAGGCTTTTTGTAGTGAGTGTGAGGAGTATGCCTAGGTAGGTGACAGAAGGGGTGCAAAATTAAGCCTTAGCCAGGGTAACCCAATAACCTCGGTTGCCTAGAAAATTTAGAAGTGTAGCAGTGTCTGCAAGGGAGCACTCCCAGGAAGGACTACATAGTAATAGATCATCTACATATTGTAGAAGGGTGCTATGGGTTAGGAGGCAGAGGAGGATGTCCTGTGCCAGTGCCTGTCCGAAAAAATGGGGGCTATCTCGGAACCCTTGAGGCAAGACAGTCCAGGTCAACTGGAAAGAAACATGAGTGTCTGCGTCCTCCCCTGTGACGGCAAACAGAAAGTGGCAGTCTGGGTGTAGAGGGATGGTAAAGAAGGCATCTTTCAGGTCAAGGACAGTGAAATGAGTGGTGTCTGGGGGAATGCGTGAGGGGAGTGTATATGGATTAGGAACAACTGGAAAGGTAGGGACTACTGCCTCATTGATGAGGCATAGGTCCTGCACGAAGCGATAGGCCCCAGAGCTTTTCCGTACAGGCAGGATAGGAGTATTGCATGGTGAGTTGGCTGGAACTAGAATGTGCTGTTGGAGCAGGCGTATAATGATAGGTTTTAATCCCTGTCGATGTTCAAGGGAGATAGGGAACTGGGGTCTAGAGGGGAACTTGGAAGGGTCTTTTAGCCGGATGCGGACCGGAGTGTGGTGCTGGGCAATGATCGGGATGGAGGTGTCCCACACCTTAGGGTTAATGGGGACTGGAAACGGGAGTGGGGGGTCAGTCTGGTGGGGTTTGTCAGGTGAGAGAAGGGGGAAGAGGAACGCGAGGTGTGGGGAGGGGTTGGTCCGGAAATGAACTGAGGCCCTTAGCTTGGAGAGGAGATCTCGTCCTAACAAGGGGACTGGGCACAAAGGAATGATAAGAAATGAGTGCGAGAAGAGGGAGCCATCCAAGCGGCAAGACAGAGGAGGAGTCTGGCGTTAGGTGGAGGGAGTGCCATCAATTCCCATGACTGTGGTAGGGAAGCTGGTTGTGCAAACAGGGCCTGGGAGGTCTTGAAACTACTAGGGCAGGAATTGAGTAAGGGTCATGAGGAAGGGGTCTTTGGAAACTGTTAACCGAAACTGCTGTTTACGAACTTGTGGAATGCAGGTGAGCTGCAGGTCATGGGGGAGTGTGGTTGCCCAGCCGGAACTCTGATGCATGTAAGTCTGCGGGTGTGTACAAGGGTGAAGGGAGTCTTTAACAAAAGGCCTGCTACGCCGGGTAATGCTGCCATGTTGGGTCTAGATTCCTGCCTAACAATAACCTTTTGCTGGAAAACACATTTTATTGTTCTTACACACCTTACATGTAAATCTATTTCCAGTAGTCTCAATTACACGTTAAAATGGTAACTCCTAGCAATTTTTACCTTCAATGTAAAACCTGGAACATAGTTTTAATTGTGTGCTAGGTGCAGACAAGGTTTGCCTTCTTAATTAAGGGTGTGGTTAGTTCCATATGTCCCCAGGCCTTACCAGTTGTGAAGCCAGCAAGTCAAATAGTTTTCAAAACCCAAAAAGCAGTTTATAACCTTAAAATATTTAGTAAGCCTTGCATCTGACCTGCATAATCTAGTTCGCCTATTTACATTTTAACGACACCTGCATTTTACCAATAATCTTTAAGGCTGTTCTTATTTCTCAAAGATTAAAGTCACATGAACTGAAAGGTACTACATATTTTATCTTCCCTTTAAAAAAAAATTGGATCCAAGCATTTGTTTTTCTTTAGGCCAAATTAATTAGAGCAATTTTTACAGACATCACACACACACACACACACACACACACACACACACACACACACACGACAGGCAGGAGAAAACCCAGTCGCTGGGTGGGGCCCTTTAAGAAACAGGGCCAGAAAGGAACTTATTCCTTAAGGCAGGATTGCTAAACAAAGCCTTGCCCCTAGAGTTGCAAGCCATGCCCCCAGTATGTAAAACAAGATGGAGGCTTGCAGGGAAGTTTGCTATGAGCTATACAGACATGTAAAGCACACCAGACTGGCTACAGCTTAAGACCAGCCTCACAAATCCTTTTTCACAATTAAAGCTTTACAGAGAATATAAACAGTGTAGTTTCAGGGGCTGGCCTAGTAAAACGTCTTCTAAAAGGGGGGGGGAAAAAAACCTTGCTTAAAAGTTAACTGCTGATGGGGTGGAGAAAAGGAAAGAAAAAATGTTTTAAAATGTCTGGAGAAGAACCTCTTATTCTTACGCAAGTCCACCAGGGAGACAAGCTTAATTGTTGTGGGTCAGAGCTGGCCTCCCTGGTCCACGGATGGAGAGACTCCATGGGCACGTGGCAGAATATGCCAGCCAGCTGCCTGGGGCACCTTGGGCCATATGTTCCAGCCCCGGCAGGGAGGGAAGGGTGGAGGGGAGCTGCTGCTTGCCGGTCTGTCCTGAAAAAGAGAGGAAAAGGTCATGGAGACCAAGGTCAATCTTACCAACCCCCGGGAGCAACAGGGGTGGAGGCATGGTTTCCCGTAAGCTCAAAAGTCTGTGGATGAAAAGGCGTAGAAATGACAGCGAGAGGATTGAGTCCCCATTTCACTCACCACTTCTCGAGCCCCCATGCTGCATGCCAAAAATGTTGCAGGACTTTTCCTTAGTTCAGCTAAAAACGGGGTCCTTATCACACAGCCACAAAAATTTAGGCTTGCAGATGATTTGATGGGTGAGTACGGCAGGATTTTATTGGGTGAAAAGGGACAAAAGGGAAACAGGGACCCTCCACAAAGCCAGAGTCCCTGCTGGTGGGCTTCCCGCCTCACAGTTTGAATCTCGGGTTCTACACAGGAAGAGGAAGAGCTAGGCTCCTCCTCGCTGTGGGCTCCACCTCAGTGCCCACTCCTCCCAGTGTGCAGGTTGGTTGGAGGTTCTACCAGGGAGCCCTTCCCACCTGGCTGTCTCAGCCCTAACTAACAATGTTATAATTTTGTATTTCAGCAGTCATACATAGGTAAAGAATTTAAGATGAAAATAGTTTATTATATTTGCCAAGATATTTCCCATTTTGGATGCTCTTCCTTAATTTTAACATTTCAGATTTCCCTTTGTCATCATTTCCCTTCTGCCTGAGTAACTTACTTTAGTATTTCTTTTAAAGTAGGTCTACTGGAGATGAATTCTTGTGATTTTTCCTTCACTGAGAATGTCTTTATTTTTCCTTCTTGATGAATGTTTTCAACAGATATAAAATTCTGGGTTGACAGTTGTTTTTACTTGGCACTTTAAAAATATTATTCCACTGTTTTATGGTACTCCAATGATATAAATATTACATCTTTGTGTATTGTACCATAAGTCTCCAAGGCTATGTTTCTTTTGCTTCTATTTGTCTTTCTCTGTGTTCTTCAGATTTAAGAATTTCTGTTACTGTATCTTCAAGTTCACTCTCATTTGTCATCTCCATTATGCTATTGAGCCACTCTAGTGACTTTTTTATTTAATTACTGAATTTTTCAGTTCTAAAATTTTATTTTTAAAAAATGCTTCTATTTCTTTGCCAAGAGCTCTATATTTTCATTTGTTTCAATATTATTCAGTCTTTCTTCTTGAAATATATCTGTAATAACTGCTGTGGAGTCTGTGTGATAATTTTAACATGTGGGTTATCTTGGGGTTGACATCTTTTGATTGCCCTCTCCATTGGTAGCTGTTTATGTTTTTCTTATTCTTAGTAGGTTGAGTAATTTTGTATTGTATTCTGAATATTTTGAATACTATGTTGTAAGATACTGGGTCATCTTATAACCTTTTTCCTTGTTGGTTTGTTTGTTTTAGCAGGCAGTCAATCCAATGAGATACAGCCCATTTTTTTTTTGTTGTTGTTGGCTATAGTTTCAATGTTAATTATTTTTTCAAAGCTTTTGACATGCATTTCTAATCTATCCTGCATGTGTGCCACCCTTGGCTCAGTTTAGGATCTGGGCAGTGATATTATCAAAGAAAAACTAAACTGGACACTAGTTAAAGTGATAAGGACAGATCTTAATCAGTAATAACTATTGCAATAAAGAACAGACTCCAACAAGAGTCGAACTCAACTTCTATTTGTAAACAGATAACTGGGTATTTTAAAGGGAGAATGAGGGAGGGGGCTAAGCAAGGACTCAGTGGAGTCAGGGAAAGGAAAAATTACAGAAAGCAGTAAGGTGCAGGGGTGGGGGTTGGTCCATGTGAAGCACATCTAGGTTTGCTAACTGGTAGTTCCTTCTGTGAGCGGAATCTAATAGAAAAACATCCTCCTAGATGGGAAAGCATTTGTTTAGAAAACTACAAAAACTGAATTGTAAAGGGAAATAGATGCATTTGACCATGTCAAAATTTAAGACATCTCTGGAATAATATCAGACAGAGCAACCTAAAAGAAATAATTTTTAAACACATAGTAAAAGAAACAATAAGGCAATTAAAATGGTACACTAACAGATATCTACTTAACACAAAGGAAGGCAGTGACGGAAGAATAGGAAACACACCACACACGACCTATAGAAACAGACAGCAAAGTGGAAGAAGTTCTTTTTCGTTGATAATTATATTAAATTAAAAGTAAAACACAGAGATTGACAGAATGGATAAAATATGTGATCCAACTATAATTAAGTATAAGAAACTGGTTTTACATTCAAAGACACAAATGGGTTGAAAATAAAGAAATGGAAGAAGATATGCTTTGCAAACAGCAACCAAAACAAAGGTGAAGTAACTATACTAATATCAAACAAAATAGATTTTGAGACAAAAATTGTTACTAGTGACAAATAAGGACATTACATAATGACAAAAGGGTAAGTTCATCAAGAAGATAAATACGGCCAGGTGCGGTGGCTCAAGCCTGTAATCCCAGCACTTTGGGAGGCCGAGATGGGCAGATCACGAGGTCAGGAGATCGAGACCATCCTGGCTAACACGTTGAAACCCCGTCTCTACTAAAAAAAATACAAAAAACTAGCCAGGCGAGGTGGCGGGCACCTGTAGTCTCAGCTACTCAGGAGGCTGAGGCAGGAGAATGGCATGAACCCGGGAGGCAGAGCTTGCAGTGAGCTGAGATCCGGCCACTGCACTCCAGCCTGGGCAACAGAGCCAGATTCTGTCTCAAAAAAAAAAAAAAGAAGAAGAAGATAAATACATATGCATCTAATGGAGCACCAAAATACATGAAGCAAAAACTGACAGAATTAAAAAGAGAAAGAAATAATTCAACAATCATAGATGGAGACTTTAATACTGCATTTTAACAAAAAATAGAACAACTAGACAGAAGATCAGCAAAGAAATAGAAGACTTGAAAAACACGATAAAAACCAACTATGCCTAATAGACCTCTATAGAATACTCCATCCAACAAGAGCAGAATATGCATTCTTCTCAAGTGCACATGGAACATTCCCCAGGATATAACATATGTTAGAACAAATCTCAATACATTCTTTAAAAATTGAAACAATATCAGATATGTTATCTGACAATAATAAGATGAAATTAGAAATAAATAATGGAAGAAAATTTGGAAATTAAACAAAACATTGCCAAGTAAGTAATGGATCAAAGAAATTTAGAAAATATTTTGAGATGAATGAAGACAAAAACTCAACATACCGAAACTTATCGAATGCAGCAAAAGAAGTGCCCAGAGGGAAATTTATAGCCATAAACACCTACATTAAAAAAAAAAAAAAGTACAAATAAATAACCTAACCTTCTGCCTTAGAAAACTGGGAAAAGAACACACTAAACCCAACACAAACAAAAGAAATAAAATAATAAAGGTTAAGGCATAAATAAAGGATAATTTTAAGATCAAAAAAGGTCAATGAAATGAAAAGTTGGTTCTTTGAAAACAAAATTGACAAAACTTTAGCTAGGCTGAGCAAGGAAAAAGAGAAAAAGACACAAATTACTGAAATGAGGAAAGAAAGGGGGAATCTTACTACCAACCTTAAGGAAATAAAAAGAATTATAAAAGAATATTATGGTGAATAAAATGGACAAATCTATGCCAACAATAGCTATAATAGATGAACAATTTCCTAGAAAGACACAAACTACTAAAACTGACTCAAGAACAATCGAAAAATATTAATAAATCTATATCAAAGAAGTAAGGAGACTAAATTAGCAATAAAGCAACTTCCCACAAAGAAAAACCCAAAACCAGATTGCTTCATTGGTAACTTCTACCAAAGTTTAAATAACAATTAACACCAATTTTTCACATACTCTTCCAAAAAACACAAGAGGAGGGAACACTTTCCCACTCATTCTATGAGGTTAGTATTACCCTGATACTAAACTTGAACAAGGACATCACAAGAAAAGGAAACTACAGACCAATATTTCTTATGAATAAAGATGCAAAAATTCTCAACAAAATGTTAATAAACCAAATACAGCAGCTTATAAGTAGAATTGTTATACCATACCCAGGTGAGATTCATCCAAGGGATGCAAGATTGGTTCAACAAACAAAAAAACAATTATTATGCCACCGTATTAATAAAACAAAGAAAATATCCCATTAATCATCTCAATTGATACTTTAGAAAAAAACTTTAGACAAAATCTATCACCATTTTATTGTCAAAAAACAAAAACGAAAAAAAGAACTGGACAAACTAGGAATAGAAAGGAACTTCCTCAACCTGATGAGGGGTACCAGTGAAAAATTCGTAGCTAACATTGAGAGGTGAAGACGGCTGGGCTTTTGGGCTGGGTGGGGACTTGGAGAACTTTTCTGTCTAGCTAAAGGATTGTAAACACACCAATCAGCACTCTGTGTCTAGCTAAAGGTTTGTAAATGCACCAATCAGCACTCTGTAAAAACACACCAATCAGCGCTCTGTGTCTAGCTAAAGATTTGTAAATGCATCAATCAGCACTCTGTAAAAATGGACCAATCAGCACTCTGTGTCTAGCTAAAGGTTTGTAAATGCACCAATCAGCACTCTGTAAAAATGGACCACTCAGCACTCTGTAAAATGGACCAATCAGCGCTCTGTAAAATGGACCAATCGGTGCTCTGTAAAATGGACCAATCAGCAGGACATGGGTGGAGCCACATAAGGGAATAAAAGCTGGCTACCTGAGCCAGCAGCGACAATCTGCTCAGGTCCTCTTCCACACTGTGGAAGCTTTGTTGTTTCGTTTTTCACAATAAATGTTGCTGCTGCTCACTCTTTGGTTCCACGCTACCTTTATGAGCTATAACACTCACTGCAAAGGTCTGCGGCTTCATTCCTGAAGTCAGTGAGACCATGAACCTACTGGGAGGGATAAACAACTCCAGATGTGCCATGTTTAAGAGCTGTAACACTCACTCCAAAGGTCTGCAACTTCACTCCTGAAGTCAAGCAAGACCACAAACCCACTGGAAGGAAGAAACTCTGGACATATCTGAACATCTGAAGGAACAAACTCCAGAAACACCATCTTTAAGAACTGTAACACTCACTGCAAGGGTCTGCAGCTTCATTCTTGAAGTCAGCAAGACCAAGAACCCACCGGGAGGAACCAATTCCAGACACATTTTGACGCCCAACATGGAGCTATCACTTATCACCAAGTGGTGCATACCATCGGACCCCTTTCACTTGCTATTCTGTCTTGTTGTTCCTTAGAATTTGGGGGCTAAATACCGGGCATCTGTCAGCCAGTTAAAAGCGACTAGTGCAGCCACTGGACTAAAGACACAAGTGTCAGGCTTTCTGGGAAAGGGCTCTCTAACAACCCCTGACTCTTCGGAATTGGGAGCACTAGTTTGCCTGGAACCAGCTTCTACTTTTCCTATACTTCTGGGCTGAGCCAAGGGTCGACAAAAGAGGAAAGCCATTCAACTCCAGGGTCCTGACAACAAGTTGGTTGACCCTGCGGCCGTAAGCAGAACTCTCAAAGTCATGTTGCCCAAGTGAGACTCGCCCATCTATCCTATCTATGCTGACTCTTGCCTCCTGGGTCCTAATGCTTGTCAGACAAACTTCCTCTCGCCTCTCTTCTCTGAGGTTGGTCCTGCTTCTAAAAACCACTCCCTGTCTCTGGTGCTTTTCTAGTTTCTCCTATAAAAATGATTTCTAGGATAAACTCCAGGACTCTGTTACCTTCTTTAGGTACCTGGGATCACCTGTCAGAAAGACATAATTTTTGCCCAAAGCCCCATCAGGGCAGGGGACTATCTTATCTGGAATTTTAGGATCCCTCCTCACACTAACAGGCCTAACAAAAGCTATTCCAGAAGCAGGATATGGGGAGCTTCAGAAATGATATCCTTCCTATTCATATCAGTGAGGACAAAAAGGCATCACTCTTCCAACTCTGGAGATCCCTCCCCTCCCTCAGGGTATGGCCCTCCACTTCATTTTTGGGGCATAACATCTTTATAGGACAGGGGTAAGGTCCCAATACTAACAGAACACTTAGGACTCTAACAGGTTTTTGAGATTGTGTTGGTAAGGGCCACTAAATCCAATTTTTCTCAGTCCTCTTTATGGTCTAGGATGACAGGCAAGGGTGCAGGTTTTCAAGAATGCATCAGTAAGGGCCACTAAATCCGACATTCCTTGGTCCTCCTTGTGGTCTAGGAGGAAAACTAGTGTTTCTGCTGCTGCATCAGTGAGCGCAACTATTCCGATCAGCAGGGTCCAGGGACCATTGCAGGTTCTTGGGCAGGGGGAGAAACAAACAAACCAAAACCACAGGTGGTTTTGTCTTTCAGATGGGAAACACTCAGGCATCAACAGGCTCACCCTTGAAATGCATCCTAAGCCATTGGGGCAGATTTGACCTGCAAACCCAGAAAAAGAGGCAGCTCATTTTTTTCTGCACTACGGCTTGGCCCCAGTATGCTCTCTTTTATGGGGAAAAGTGGCCACCTGAGGGAAGTAAAAATTACAATACTATCCTGCAGCTTGACCTTTTCTGCAAGCGGGAAGGCAAATGGAGTGAAATACCTTATGTCCAAGCTTTCTTTTCACTGAAGAATATACAATTATGCAAAGCTTGCAATTTACATCCCACAGGAGGACCTCTCAGCTTACCCCATATCCTGGCCTCCCTATAGCTCCCCTTCCTATTAATGATAAGCCTCCTCTAATCTCCCTTGCTCAGAAGGAAACAAACAAAGAAATCTCCAAAGTACCACAAAAACCCCTGGGCTATCTGTTATGTCCCCTTCAAGCTGTAGGGGGAAGGGAATTTGGCCCAACCTGGGCACATGTCCCTTTCTCCCTCTCTGATTTAAAGCAGATCAAGGCAGACCTGGGGAAGTTTTCAGATGATCCTGATAGGTACATAGATGTCCTTCAGGGTCTAGGGGAAAAGTTTGATCTCACTTGGAGAGATGTCTTGCTATTGTTAGATCAAACCCTGACCTTTAATGAAAAGAATGCGGCTTTAGCTGCAGCCTGAGAGTTTGGCGATACCTGGTATCTTAGTCAAGTAAATGATAGAATGACATCTGAAGAAAGGGACAAATTCCCTACTGGTCAGCAAGCCATCCCCAGTATGGATCCCCACTGGGACCTCAACTCAGATCATGGGGACTGGAGTTGTAAACATCTGTTGACCTGTGTTCTAGAAGGACTAAGGAAAATTAGGGAAAAGCCCATTAATTATTCAGTGATGTCTACCATAACTCAGGGAAAGGAAGAAAATCCTTCTGCCTTTCTCGAGCAGCTCTGAGCCCTGGGCCCTGAACAAAATCTGGAGGCATTATTAAACCTGGCAACCTCGGTGTTCTATAATAGGGACCAAGAGGAACAGGCCCAAAAAGAAAAGTGAGATCAGAGAAAGGCTGCAGCCTTAGTCATGGCTCTCAGACAAACAAACCTTGGTGGTTCAGAGAGGACAGAAAATGGAGCAGTCCAATCACCCAGTAGGGCTTGTTACCAGTGTGGTTTACAAGGACACCTTTAAAAAGATTGTCCAACGAGAAACAAGCTGCCCCCTCACCCACGTCCACTATGCCGAGGCAATCACTGGAAGGCACACTGCATCAGAGAACAAAGGTTCTCTGGGTCAGAAGCCACCAACCAGATGATCCAACAACAGGACTGAGGGTGCCTGAGGCAAGCGCCAGCTCATGTCATCACTCTCATAGAGCCCCAGGTATGTTTAACCATGGAGGGCCAGGAAATTGACTTCCTCCTGGACACTGGCACAGCCTTCTCAGTGTTAATCTCCTGTCCCAGACGACTGTCCTCAAGGTCCGTTACCATCCAAAGAATCCTGGGACAGACTGTAAACAGATATTTCTCCCACCTTCTCAGTTGTAATTGGGAGACTGCTCTTTTCACATGCCTTTCTTGTTATGCCTGAAAGCCCCACACCCTTATTAGGGAGGGATATATTAGCCAAACATGGAGCTATTATCTACATGAATATGGGGAACAAGTTACCCATTTGTTGTCCCCTGCTTGAGGAGGGAATCAACCCTGAAGTCTGGGCATTGGAAGGAATGAACTCAAGCTCCAGCTTTAAGCCTTCCCACAGGACATAACTTCTCTTTATACGTCACAGGGAGAGCAGGAATAGCTCTTGGAGTCCTTACTCAGACTCGTGGGACAACCCCACATCAGTGGCATACCTAAGTAAGGAAATTGATGTAGTAGCAAAAGGCTGGCCTCACTGTTTATGAGTAGTTGGGGTGGTGGCTTAGTGTCAGAGGCTATCAAAATAATACAAGGAAAGGATCTCCCTGTCTAGACTACTCATGATGTAAATGGCTTACTAGGTGCCAAAGGAAGTTTATGGCTATCAGACAGCCACCTGCTTAGACACCAGGCGCTACTCCTTGAGGGACCAATGCTTCAAATATGCATGTGTGCAGGCCTCAACCCTGCCACTTTTTTCCCAGAGGATTGGGGAACCAATCGAGCATGACTACCAACAAATTATAGTCCAGATTTATGCTGCCTGAGATGATCTCTTAGAAGTCCCCTTAGCTAATCCTGACCTTAACCTATATATCGATGGAAGTTTATTTGTGGAGAATGGGATGCAAAGGGCAGGTTATGCCATAGTTAGTGATGTAACCGTACTTGAAAGTAAGCCTCTTCCCCCAGGGACCAGCACCCAGTTAGGAGAACTAGTGGCATTTACCCGAGCCTTAGAACTGGGAAAGGGAAAAAGAATAAATGCGTATACAGATAGCAAGTATGCTTATCTAATCCTACATGCCTGTGCTGCAATATGGAAAGAAAGGGAGTTCCTAACCTCTGGGGGACCCCCGTTAAATACCACAAGGAAACCATGGAGTTATTGCATGTAATGCAAAAACCCAAGGAGGTGGCAGTCTTACACTGCCAAAGCCATGAAAAGAAGAGGACAGAACAGCAGCATAAGCAGCTGATAGAGGGAGGGAAAGACCAGCAGAAAGGAAAGAGAGAAAGAGGCAGAAAGTCAGAGAGAGAGGCAGAGAGAGGAAGAGAGAGACAAAGAGGAAGTCAGGGATAGAGAGAAAGAGAGACACAGAAAGTCAAAGAGAGAGAGGAAGAGACAGACAAAGAGGGAGTCAGAAAGAGAGAGACAAAGAAGGAGTCAAAGAGAAGGGAGATAGAAGTAGTAAAGAAAAAACAGTGTACCCTATTCCTTTAAAAGCCAGGGTAAATTTAAAACCTGTAATTGATAATTGAAGGTCTTCTCTGTAATCCTATAACACTCTAATACCACCTTGTTTTCAGTGTAAACAAAGGTGTAGCCCAAAAGCACTGAGGCCACTGACAACCCGTAGCCTTCCTATCAAAAATCCTTAACCCAGCAGAGTTCATAAGAGGGGATCCAAATCTTAATTAATTACCATACAAAGGTCCAACCAGATCTAAGAGGAACTCCCTTCAGGACAGGAGACAGATGGTTCCTCCCAGGCGATTAAGGAAAAAAGACACAATGCGTATTCAGTAAATGATAAGGAAACTCTTGTAGAAGCAGAGTTAGGAAAATTGTCTAATAATTGGTCTGCTAAAATGCGAGAGCTGTTTGCACTCAGCCAAACCTTAAAGTACTTACAGAATCAGGAAGGAGCCATCTATACCAATTCTGAGTTAATATGGACTGAACAAGGCCTTATTAATAACAAAGAATAATTGAAATCCCAAACTTACAAGGTTTTCAACAAAAGTAAAGTTTGCTAAAAGTTAACAGTGTAAACATATATTATCCTAACTTCTGATCTTGTGGAAATCAGACCCTATCACTACTCCTCAAAACTCAAGTCCGTCAGCACAGAGTCATACAACTAATACCCCTACTTATAGGGTTAGGAATGGCTACTGCTACAGGAACCGGAATAGCCTGTTTATCTACTTCATTATCTTACTACCACACACTCTCAAAGTATTTCTCAGACAGTTTGCAAGAAATAATGAAATCTATTGTTACTCTACAATCCCAAATAGACTCTTTGGCAGCAGTGACTCTCCAAAACCACTGAGGGCTAGACCTCCTCACTGCTGAGAAAGGAGGACTCTGCACCTTCTTAGGGAAGAATGTTGCTTTTACACTAACCAGTCAGGGATAGTACAAGATGCTGCCCAGTGTTTACAGGAAAAGGCTTCTGAAATCAGGCAACACTTTTCACACACTTATACCAACCTCTGGAGTTGGGCAACATGACCTCTCCCCTTTCTAGGTCCCATAGCAGCCATCTTGCTATTACTCACCTTCAGGCCCTGCAGTTTTAACCTCGTCAAATTTGTTTCCTCTAGGATCAAGGCCATCAAGCTACAGATGGTTTTACAAATGGAACCCCAAATGAGCTCAACTAACAACTTCTACCAAGGACCCCTGGACCAACCCGCTGGCCCTTTCACTAGCCTAAAGAGTTCCCCTCTGGAGGACTTTACAACTGCAGGGCCCCTTCTTTGCCCCTATCCATCAGGAAGTAACTAGAATAGTCATCACCCAATTCCCAAAGCAGTTGGGGTGTCCTGTTTACAGGGGGGATTGAGAGGTGAAACCAGCTAGGCTTCTGGGTCAGGTGGGGACTAGGAGAACTTTTCTGTCTAGCTAAAGGATTGTAAACACACCAATCAGTGCTCTGTGTCTAGCTAAAGGTTTGTAAATGCACCAATCAGCACTCTGTAAAAAC
>NW_012103098.1:3439880-3455157 GCF_000951045.1 Mandrillus leucophaeus | reverse complement strand
CTCTGTGTCTAGCTAAAGGTTTGTAAATGCACCAATCAGCACTCTGTAAAAACACACCAATCAGCGCTCTGTGTCTAGCTAAAGATTTGTAAATGCATCAATCAGCACTCTGTAAAAATGGACCAATCAGCACTCTGTGTTTAGTTAAAGGTTTGTAAATGCATCAATCAGCACTCTGTAAAAATGGACCAATCAGCACTCTGTAAAATGGACCAATCAGCAGGATGTGGGCAGGGCCAAATATGGGAATAAAAGCTGGCCACCCAGAGCCAGCAGCAGCAACCCTCTTGGATCCCCTTCCATGCTGTGGAAGTTTTGTTCTTTCACTCTTCACAGTAAATCCTGCTGCTGCTCACTCTTTGGGTCTATACTACCTTTATGAGCTGTAACACTCACTGTGAAGGTCTGTGGCTTCACTCCTGAAGTCAGTGAGACCATGAACCCACTGGGAGGAACAAACAACTCTGGACACATCACCTTTAAGAGCTGTAACACTCACTCCAAAGGTCTGCGGCTTCACTCCTGAAGTCAAGCAAGACCACAAACCCACTGGAAGGAAGAAACTCTGGACACATCTGAACATCTGAAGGAACAAACTCCAGACACACCATCTTTAAGAACTGTAACACTCACTGTGAGGGTCCACGGCTTCATTCTTGAAGTCAGCGAGATCAAGAACCCACTGGAAGGAACCAGTTCCAGACACAACATCATACTTACTGGTGAAGTACTGAAAGCTTCCTCCCTAAGATCAGGAGCAAGACAAAAATGTCCACTCACCACTTGTATTCAACATTGTACTGGAGATTCCAGTCAGAGCACTTAGTCAAGAAAATTAATAAAGACATACAGATTAGGAGAGAAGAAGTAAAACTCACTATTTGCAGATTATATGATTCAAGGTTGCAGGATATAAAATCAATAACAAATAATGGTTGTATTTCTGTATCAGCAATGAAAAAGCCAAAAATGAAATTAAGAAAACAATTTCATTTACAACAGCATCAAAAAAAGTACAATACTTGGGAATAAATTTTACACAAAAAGAGCAAGATTTGTACACTGAAAACTCCAAAACATTGTTGAAAGAAGTGTAAGAAGACCTAAACAAATTAAGACATCTGTGTCTGTAGGTTAGAAGACTTGATATTGCTAAAATGACAATATTCCCCAAACTGATCTACAGATTCAGCATAATTCCTATCAGAATTCAGCAGATTTCTTTTGCAGAAATTGACAAGCTGGTTCTAAAATTCATATGGAAACTCAAGAGACTCAGAATAGCCAAAGCAATCTTGAAAAAGATAAAGTGGGAGGACCCACGCCTCCTGATTTCAAAACTTGCCACAAAGCAACAGTAATCCAACCAGTTTGGTACTGGCACAAAGACAGACATATAGGTCAGTGAAATAGAATTGAGAGTCTGAAAGAAACCCATATATCTGTGGTCAATTTAATTTTGACAAGGGTGCCAAGCCCATTCAATGGGAAAACAAATGTCTTTTTGACAAATTATGCCAGAACAACTGGACATCCACAATCAAAGAATGAATTTGAACCTACCCTCACTCCATGCACAAAACTTAAAATGGATCAAAGATCTAAATGTAAGAGCTAAAGCTATAAAACTCCTAGAATTTTAAATCGGCCAGGTATGGTGGTTCACACCTATAATCCCAGCACTTTGGGAAGCTGAGATGGGAGAATCACTCGAGCCCAGGAGTTTGAGACCAGCCCAATCAACATAGTGAGATCCCATATCTAAATAAATACATATTTTTAAAAATAAAAGAACAAAAAATGAAAACAATAAATAGCCAGGCATGGTGGCATGTGCCTGTAGTCCCAGCTACTCAGGAGGCTGAGGTGGGAGGATCACCTGAGCCCAAGAAGGTCAAGGCTGCAGTGAGCCAAAGTTGTGCCACTGCACTCCAGCCTGGACAACAGAGTGACACCCTATCTCAAAAAAAGAAAAAGAAAGAAAGAAAATCTTTTTCTCTTAGTGTTCAAATTTGTCACCATTAATATTTCCTTGTACTTATTTAAATTTCCCTGTGGCTATTTCACCTTTTTCATTCCACTTCGTTCTCTTTCTTGATTACCCAGGTTGGTGAACTGTGTATCTTTAAAACTAGTCTTGTCAGAACACTCTTTTAAATTTTTTTTCCACTACCCATCTTTGTTTTCTATGTCATTAATTTAAGTTTTGATCTTTACTTGACTGCTTTCTGGATTCGTCTGGTGTATCTTTTTCTAGTTTCCCAAGGCATTGTGAGGCATTGAGTCAAGGGAAGACAGGAAGTGCTAAATCTCACCAGACACTGGAGAATGAAGGGGTTGCACTGTCATGGTCCTCCCTGCTTTGCCAGGCCGCTGATAATGACAAGGGACTGTGGATGGACTTCACATGAGGAGAGCCCTGCTATGGAATGGCACTCAAGTGCTCTATTTTTCCACCCTCAGCTCTGACATATCTCTGACAGTAGGCAAGTAGACAGGTGGTACTGAGGAGAGAGGTCATTTCTCTTACTGTCTCCTGTCTCTGAAGAGAAGGAGGAAGTAAAAGCTGAAGAACAACAGGAATGAAGTCAGTGGCAAGACCAACCAGTGCCACTGACCAGGCCTGAGGTTTAAAGATTAACCCCCCTACTCTAACCACATGTGCTCTCAATCTATCAAAACTCTTTCTCGTGGACCCCTTAGAGTTGAAAGCCCTTAAAAGGGTCAGAAACTCTTTCTTCGGGGAGCTTGGTTCTTGAGACACAAGTCTGCCAAGATCCCGGCCAAATAAAGCCTCTTCTTTCTTTAAACCAGTGTCTGAGGGGTTTTGTCTGCAGCTCATCCTGCTACAGTACAAGTTCCCCTGGAGTTTATTTCTGACAGAGACCCATCTCTGTGGCAGATGCACCAATCCCTATGTCACAATGCAATTGTGAATTCAGAGCTCTCTCCTCACTCATGTTACTCATGCCAGACCTTGGGAGCAGAGAAATCAGGGCTAATGAACCATCTAAGGACAGGCCATGAGGGTTCGATTTTGTGTAAGAGACATGGCCAGATCTATTAGGTGGACCAGGGGTGGGTGGGTATCTCCCTGGGCTTTACAGGACTTGAGAAAAGAGAGGATGTTAAAGTAGTAATTGTCTTTGTATAGAGCCATAGAAAGAAACAGTCTTAACTCATTTATGTATTTCCCATTTAATTCTGATGACAGACCAAAGGCAATTTAATTTTAATTATAATTGAGGATGTCGAAGAAAGCATTGAATGGAAGACAGTGCAGAAGAAAAAACAGCATAAAGTCAAGGTGAGAAGAATTCCATGTAGTTAAGAGAAATCCAGAACATTTATATCTACATTATGAGGTGTGGGACTTTGCCTCTTATGGATCCAGAGTCTAATTAGGAGTCAACTCAATGTTGGCTCATTTGTCCTCCATCCCCTTCTCAGCCTGGGCTGTCTGGATCTGGGCCTGACTGAGACATTGAGAGTGATTGGAAAGAATGAAAACCATCAAGAAATGCATGAGGCTGAGAGGTGAGAATGTGAGAACTTAGAATTAGAGAGTAGACTGTTCAAAATATGGAAAGACTTGGAGTAGAACATGTGGTCAGGGTATTGAAAATCTACCACAGTATTGAAAAATGGTCGTGGCAGACAGAAATCAGCCTGTAGTGGTTTGGGGCTGGAATTAGCAGAGAATTACCAGCCAGAAGGTTATGAGACCTTTCCAATCCCAGTGTGACTAACAAGGTCCTGCACATGACTAATGCACCCTTCTAGTTATTAATGGTTTTTCCCTTGATCCATGCACTGCAGAGATAGTCTGGAGAAGGACTCTGTGACTCTGAGATTGAGATGATGTGTCCACAGTGGCAGAGGAAGGTCACCATCAGGTCCACTGGCTCCTAGTCAGTGTCCTGCTAACTCCCCTGAACTCTGAGGAAGGGCTGTGCGTTGAGAGAGAAAATCCAGGCTCCTTCCAGGAAGATCCTAGAAGTTAGTGGCAGGAAGTTTTCTGAGTGATCTCTCTTGTCTCTGCCTAGGCAAAACTTAGAATAACAAAAGCAGCTGTAAAGATCCAGGCCTGGTGGCGGGGCACCCTGGTGCGCAGGACACTGCTGCATGCAGCCCTCAGGGCCTGGATAATTCAGTCCTGGTGGCGGATGACGCTGTCCAGGGTGCTGGAGAAGAAACGGCAGGCAGCTCTGATCGCCTACGCAACCAGAGAGAGGGCAGTGATCAAGCTCCAGTCTTTGGTCCGTATGTGGCGCGTCCACTGGCGATACTGCCAGGTGCTCAACGCCATCTACGTCATCCAGGGCCACTGGCAATGCCACAACTGCCAGACCTGCGCTGTCCTCCGGGGCCACTGTGTGGTCACAGCCACTCACCTGCAGTTCCACATTGAGATCATCAACTCCTAAGGGCTGGCAAGAAGGGCACTGTGTCTACTGTCCCTATTAAAGGTCTAACCTGGTCTGGTGTGTCTCACGGGCTCCCCCAGCTAATGAGATTCTTGAGACTTGGACCTTGCTGCTTCCTCTTCTCCCTGGGAAAGAATTTCAGTGAGGCTTGCCCCATGTGTCCATGGACCCTGTTTTGGACTGACAATGGCCATAGGAAGCCCCAGTCTGTCCTGATATATGACAGAGCCAGAAGTCCCAGTTCCCATTCCCAACCTTATTTTCTTCTCACTGGGGGATCTGGGAGGCAACTGGGCTCCATCTTCCTGAAGATTCTGGGCACCGCTGCACATATGGATGGACTACTGGGCTCTGCTATGTCAACCGAGAATCAAGGTCGGCTGGGGTCTGGGATGCCTCAGTTTCCTCTTTGACAAGCACCTAGATGGAATGACAATATTTGGCTGATTCTCCCGGGAGCAATGCAGTGCAGCCCCAGGTGAAGGATAAGAGGCTGGTCTTAGTGGTAGGTGGGGCTGGGGCTAGGCATGCTAATGATTAGGTGGTGACCCTAAGGACTAGTGGAAAACAGAAGTTTACAGAATCTCATCTCTTCTCTATAATTTCCTCACTAGTTCTCCTCTCCCCAAGGGCCATGTGACAAACAGGGCTCCCTCTGATATTACCCCTACCCCTACTTTTATCTCAATTATTGAGATAAATTATTGATTTTATCATTGGTCAAGATGACCCTACAATCTCCTCCATTCTAACCCCAAATAAACCTTTTCTGCTCTTCTCCTCAGCTACTCACTCCCACAGTCATACCAAAACAGTGTTATTCTATGGAACTTCTGTGATGATGGAAATCTCTCTCTATGCTGGCCAATATAGTAGTCACTAGGCACATATGGTTGTGGTGCACCTGAAATGTGCCTAGTGCAACTGAGGAGTTGAAGTTTTTATTTTATTGAATTTAAATTTAAATAATCATTGGACAGTGATGCTCTAGACCTCATCATCACCAATAATTGTACTATTGTTTAAATTGCTTTTTCTAATTTTCCATTCTTTGATTATTCTCTTCTTTCAGTTCACCTTTTCAATAAGCCCAATATTTCTTCAGATATGATAAGGTCTTCCACTTTATTGACACCACCCTTTTTTTACAGACACCACCACTGACATGCTGTTGCATGTTTCCTTACCTAGTGCAGATTCCGTGGTTAATTATCGTCTCTCCCCTGCACTACCTCACTCCCTTGGCCCACTCTCATTCTGCAAACGTGTATGAGATGAAGCCAACCATCTCCCTGTTCCATGCCTACAGAGTAAGGGAACATGGCTGGGACAAAACCAACAACCATGAGGCATGGTCTTCATGTATGTTCATGATCACATATCTCAACTGGACTAATTTCCCAATACATTTCCCTAGTATGTTTGCATTTATATTTTCTGAGTTGAATAATTTACACCACCTCCTCTCCAAATGTTTGTTATTTTGGTTGGAATAAATGGTGTCAGAAATGAAACCTGAAAAAGAACACTATTGGAAGGTATTGGCAATTCTTAGAAGTGGTGTTCAGGACCCACTTGAGCCCTTTGAGCTCTCTGCTTCCAAGGTTTGCCTTTTCTTCCCTGGTGAGTCTTCTCTCAGGCTGAGCCTCCCTCTTTGTAGTATTATTAGATATTATTTGGGATCTGATTTGGATCATGCAGCCTTAATAAAGGACCATACATCTCTCCTTGGATGATAAAAAGACTTTTTGCCTTTTCTGGTAAGTTCTTTCTTGTATAAAGCTGTGTGTCTTTCTGAGTTGAGTACTCTTGGTTTCTACAGAATTTACATTCAGCCTGTGAGGCATGTCTTTTCTGGTTTGTGGAACTCATTTAATATTTTGATCCACATGCATAGGTTACAATTTTTGCAAACACTCTTTTCTTCTTTTGAGGCAGAGTCTCACTCTGTCACCTAGACTGGAGTGCAGTGGTGCGATCTTGCCTCACTGCAAGCTCCACCTCCCAGGTTCACGCCATTCTCCTGCCTCAGCCTCCCGAGTTGCTGGGACTACAGGCGCCCACCACCACACCCAGCCAATTTCTTGTATTTTTAGTAGAGACGGGGTTTCACCACGTTAGCCAGGATGGTCTCCATCTCCTGATCTCGTGATCTGCCCGCCTCGGCCTCCCAAAGTGCTGGGACTACAGGCGTGAGCCACCGCACCCGGCCGCAAACACTCTTATACTGGTTTCTTTTGATTTGATTTGACTCTTTTCTCTTGTTTCTGAAAATCTTCTGAAAGCAAAAACAAACATTCTGGATGGTGAGTGCAGGATGGCTAATTAAAAGCCACTAGGGCAGTCACCACCATCTAAAGCACCAGCCTAAACTCCTGAAGTTCCCTAACAGGATTTATAGAATTTTCTTTGCTCTTGAGAGATTAATAAGAAACAGAGTGGAATTCTCAAGCATTAAGGCATACCAGGTTTTCTGGGACTCCAGCTGGCTGCATACTACAGCCCACTCTTGTGAACATTTAAAAATTGATGAGCAAAATTATTTATTTTTATTTATACTTTTTATTTTTGAGACAGTTTTGCTCTGTTACCCAGGCTGGAGTGCTGTGGCACCATCTCAGCTCACTGCAACCTCTGCCTCTTGGGCTCAAGTGATCCTCCCCTGTCAACCTCCCAAGCAGCTGGGACTACAGGCAAGTGCCACCGCACTCGGCTAATTTTTGTATTTTTGTAGAGATGGGGTTTCACCATGTTGGCCAAACTGCTCTCGAACTCCTGGCCTCAAGTGATCCTCCTGCGTCAGCCTCCCAAAGTGCTAGAATTACAGGCAGGAGCCACCACACCTGGCACCTGATGAGCAAAATTAAATCAGGAAAAATTCAGAACTGAAATGATCAATATTCTAAAAACCTGCAATTGTAAAGTTAACATGTAGAGTCTTCTAAGTTCTCCGTCTGTTTTATTCTACCTACTTTGAATCTGCTGACTTTTCTAGTGGTGTTGAGATAAAACCTACTCCTTATAGCATTCTGGCCAAGATTTTTTTTAAGCCTTAAAGGACTTTCAAATTAATGGCTTTACAAATTATAACAGCTTTATAGTAACCAAAACTTAGACACCTTTTAGAACTATAAATTTAGGGCCAGGCATGGTGGGTCATGCCTGTAATCCCAGCACTTTGAGAGGCCAAGGTGGGCAGATCACCTGAGGTCAGGAGTTTGAGACCAGCCTGGCCAACATGGCAATACCCCGTCTCTACTAAAAATACAAAAATTAGCCGGGAGTGGTAGCAGGCACCTGTAATCCCAGCTACTTGGGATGCTGAAACAGGAGAATCACTTGAACCCAGGAGGTGGAGGTTGCAGTGAGCCAAGATCACACCACTGCACTCCAGCCTGGGCAACAGAGTAAGACTCCATAAAAAAAATAAACAAACAAACAAGCAAAAAACCTATGAATTTAGGTTTGCTGACTAATAATTGCATATGGCCATGGAATGCTTAATTGAAAAATTAGTAAGCTGAAGGAAAAGGTACTAGATAAATATTCATAAAAGTTAGGCTCTCACATCAAACGGGTCAAAATCTTGAGTTCACAGCCATGCTGTGGCATCTCTGTCCAGCATAAAAGGCATAAGGCATCTCTGTCCAGCATAAAAGTTTTACTTTTTCGGCCACAGAGAGGCCAAAGAGAAAAAGCTGGAAAAAAATTGCTAAAGTCTTTCCCCTCCTGCATATGCTCAGGAAACCAGACCAGCAAACAAAAGATAGATTTGTTACTAGTTCAAGACTACTTGGAGATTTTGTTTTCCTTATACAATTCAGCCAGTCTTAGCTAAAATGTAAACATGGAAAATTTAACCCTAAACTTTGAAATTTAAAAAGGACAAAAAGAAGTTAGGGGCGAAAGAAGCTTTTAAAAACCAATCTGCCATGGAAACTGCTTTCCCCAAAAGTTTAGTTCACTGGCTTCATTAGAATACCTATAGGGAAAACAAAGTTAAGCCATATGAGTAGGTTCCTATTTTGTCCGAAATGTAATTTAGATCCAACTGTCTTTTATAAACCAGTGAGCTTGCGTTACTGTCTTGTGAAAAAAATTCTAAAATGAAAGATGTAGATCTCTCTCTCTCTCTCTCTCTCTCTGTCCCCTCTCTCTCTCTCTCTCCTCTCTCTCTCTCTCTCTCTCTGTGTGTGTGTATTTGGATGTGTTTATGTAAGTATACATGTATTGTATGTTATGTCAACATGGTAAAATCTGACATAGTCAAAAATCCCTTACATTTGTTTTATTTAGATTGAATAAGGCAAACAGGAGTGTGTATAAACTATATAGGAATTAACCCACATGCTTTTTAGTTCCCATGACTTAAGTAAATATTTAATAAATAAGCTAATTTTAAAATTATTTGTAAAATTTTAAAATGTGTTCAAAATTGTCAGTATACATTTTTGCCTGGGTTTACTGGTCAATTTTATATTTGTCTCTCAAAGATGTTTAAGGTGTCAGAGTTTGACACAAAAATTACAGAACCATAAACCCAGCCTAAAACAGAATTATCTTTGTTCGTGTAATTTTTTATCAATAAAAACAATTTAATATTGTTGGTTTAGTGAAAATAGCTGTATCTTCTGAATTACCAGCAAAATATCCATATATTTAACTTTAAGTTTTCTACTTAGGTGAATGCCTGATATTCACAGGCTATAAAAATGGTTAACAAGAAAATAATTTGAGATAATGACTAGTTTGTCTAATATTCCATTTCTCATAAGTAACACAGGCAAGCACTAAAAATAAATAAATAATGCAAATATAAGCTAGATAAATGCATATAAATGAACTTTTTATGTAATTTGACATCTTAAAGTTATGTTAAATAATAGATACCCACTAAACATTTGGGTTACTTGCAAATAAGACTAGAAAATACTAAACAAATTGCTGAACATAAATATGAGTTTGTTTTTGGCTTCTTAAATTTTATAGAAAGCCTAAATATATTTTAGCCTCTTAATATACATTTTTAAACTATGGGGAAACATGTTTCTAAAAATTATAAAATGGTTCTCATTTATAAAACACTGACATGTGACAGACAATTCAAAATTTCTTGTTTCTAAAGTTTTCACTACAATTTAAGGTTACTAAGAGTTAAAAATTCTAATTGATGTATAATTGACATGTAAAATGTATCAAAAAAGTAAGATGTGTTTTTGATCAGAAAAATATATAAGAAAAACATTAAAGTATGTTCTTTATTTTAAAATAATTCACCTAATTTTGAAGCTATTTAAAGGTTATTTGAAAATATGAAACAAGATAGAAAGGAAGCAGTGAAGAAAGTTATGGATATGATGATGTAGTTTTGGTAACAAAGGTTAAAAAGAAATGATAATACGTTTGTATAAAAATCTTGTGTGATGTGTTTTTGTCCTAAAGTAAAATCATCAATCATTTAAGAAAGAGGAAGTATAGGCTGGGCATGGTGTCTCACACCTGTAATCCCAGGACTTTGGGAGGTCAAGGTAGGTGGATCACTTGAGGTCAGGAATTTGAGACTAACCTGGCCAGCATGGCAAAATCCCATCTCTACTAAAAATATGAAAAATTATCTTGGCATGGTGGGCACTTGTAATCCCAGCTACTCAGAAGGCTGAGGCAGGATAATCGCTTGAACCCAGGAGGCAGAGGTACAGTGAGCCAAGATCATGCCACTACACTACACTCCACCCTGGGTAACAGAACAAGACTCCAAAAAAAGAAAAAGAAAAGAAAAGAGAAGGAAAAAAAAGAAAAGAGGACATATAGAACGGAGCAGACAGTTCAAGTATGTCATCAGTGGTCTCAGTAAGTCATAAAAAGCTTAATGAAAGAGAATTTATTAACAGAATTTTGTGTGTAGTTGACTGTAATTAGAAGGGAATTATTTATGTCCTTCTAAAGGTTAAGCTTCAATATTAAAAGTACACTAACACAAAACTAAAAAATATGGTTCCCAATGTTACAATAACAAGGTTTTCTTAAAGTATTAACTTGCTCTTAGTAAAATTGCAAGAAAGACCCTAGGCTGTATTGCAGAAATGTGACTTTGGCTCACTGCAGCCTCAAACTCCTGGACTCAAGTGATCCTCCCATCTCAGCCTCCCGAGTAACGGGGACTACAGGCACATGCCCCGACACCCAGTTAATTTTTTTATTTTTGTAGGGATGGGCTCTCACCATGTTGCCCAGGCTGGTCTCAAACTCTTGGGCTCAAGCAGTCCTCCCACTTCAGCCTCTCAAAATTCTTGGATTATCGGCATGAGGCACTGGACCTGGCCTGACATTTTCCTTTTTAATACTGAAATGTGTCTTTAACAGTCATCTCCTAAACTACAGTTTCTATTACTTCCTGATATGTAGTTAAATTCCCTACTTTCAGGTTGGAAACGCTGTACACCATTTTTACATACAAAATGGTAATTTCATTTATTGAGGTAAAATTTTTCTTTTTGAAGCTTCTCAAATTTATATCTCAGAAGTTCAATTTTTGCTGTTCTTCAATGCACAGGGTTTACAGGTCATACACCATCGCCTTTCAGTCTCCTCCCCCTGAAAATGTGTATCTTTTTGCTTGGATGGGGTGATAACTCTCTTCTTCAATCTTTTTACCAACTCCTGTGATTTTTTCCTCCAGTTCTAACTCTATTGATATGGCCTGATGCTGAAATATTTATCTTGAAGGTCTAGAAAAGCAATGTTTTCCTTGAGTATAGCTTCATTCTCTACTTTTGTCTTTTCTTAATGTGTCTGAATTTTTCTATGTAACCAGGACACTTCTCATACTGTTGCTAAGAGCCATGTATTTTCCTGCTCAAGGTACTAGTTTCCTTGTTTATATTCCCCTATAATAGTGTAAACTCATAACCCTGAACACCCTCTTCCTATGTCTGATTAAATTCAAGTACCATTTTATCAGGTTGATTTCTAGACTCTCTAAATGGGCTTCCTGGAAAGAAAAGCAATTACCAAGAGATGTGAAGGACCTCTTAAAGGAGAACTACAAACCACTGATCAACGAAATAAAAGAGGACACAAACAAATGGAAGAACATTCCATACTCATGGACAGGAAAAATCAATATTGTGAAAATGGCCATACTGCTCAAGGTAATTTATAGATTCAATACCATTCTCATGAAGCTACCAATGACTTTCTTCACAGAATTGGAAAAAACTACTTCAAAGTTCATATGGAACCAAAAAAAGCCCACATAGCCATGACAATCCTAAACAAAAAGAACAAAGCTGGAGGCATCATACTACCTGATTTTAAACTATACTACAAGGCTCCTGTAACCAAAATAGCATGCTACTGGTACAAAAACAGATACATAGACCAATGGAACAGAACAGAGGCCTCAGAAATCACACTGCACATCTACAACTATCTGATCTTTGACAAACCTGACAAAAACAAGAAATGGGGAAAGGATTACCTATTTAATAAATGGTGCTGGGAAAACTGGCTAGCCATATGAAGAAAGCTGAAACTGGATCCCTTCCTTACACCTCATACAAACATTAACTCAAACTGGATTAAAGATTTAAATGTTAGACCTAAAGCCATAAAAACCCTAGAAGAAAACCTAGGCAATATCATTCAGGACATAGGCATGGGCAAGGACTTCATGACTAAAACACCAAAAGCAATGGTAACAGAAGTCAAAATAGACAAATAGGATCTAATTAAACTAAAGAGCTTCTGCATGGCAAAAGAAACTACCATCAGAGTGGATGGGCAATATACAGAATGGGAGAAAATGTTTCCAATCTACCCATCTGACAAACGGCTAATATCCAGAATCTACAAAGACCTTAAACAAATTTACAAAAAAAACACAAACAACCCCATCAAAAAGTGGGCAAAGGATATGAACAGACACATCTCAAAAGAAGACATTTATGCAGCCAACAGACATACGAAAAAATGCTCATCATCACTGGTCATCAGAGAAATGCAAATCAAGACCACAGTGAGATGCCATCTCACAACAGGTGGAATAGCGATCATTAAAAAGTCAGGAAACAACAGATGCTGGAGAGGATATGGAGAAATAGGAATGCTTTTACACTGTTGGTGGGAGTGTAAATTAGTTCAACCATTGTGGAAGACAGTGTGGTGACTCCTCAATGGTATTTCACCCAGCGATCCCATTACTGGGTATATACCCAAAGGATTATAAATCATGCTACTGTAAAGACACATGCACATGTATGTTTATTGCAGCACTATTCACAATAGCAAGGACTTGGAACCAACCCAAATGTCTATCAATGATAGACTGGATTAAGAAAATGTGGCACATATCCACCATGGAATACTATGCAGCCATAAAAAAGGATGAGTTCCTGTCCTTTGCAGGGACATGGATGAAGCTGGAAACCATCATTCTCAGCAAACTATCACAAGGACAAAAAATGAAACACCGAATGTTCTCAGTCATAGGTGGGAATTGAACAATGAGAACACTTGGACACAGGTTGGGGAACATCACACACCAGGGCTTGTCAGGGGTGAGGGACTGGGGGAGGGATAGCTTTAGGAGAAATTCCTAATGTAAATGACGAGTTGATGGGTGCAGCAAACCAACATGACACACGTATACATATGTAACAAATCCACACATTGCGCACACGTACCCTAGAAGTTAAAGTATAATAAGAAAAGAAAAGCAGGGCCAGGCACGGTGGCTCACACCTGTAATCCAGCACTTTGGGAGGCTGAGGTGGGTGGATCACGAGGTCAGGAGATGGAGACCATCCTGGCTAACACTGTGAAACCCCATCTCTACTAAAAATACAAAAAATTAGCCAGGCGTGGTGGCAGGCAACTGTAGTCTCAGCTACTCAGGAGGCTGAGGCAGGAGAATGGCGAGAACCTAGGAGGTAGAGCTTGCACTGAGCAGAGGCCGCCACTGCACTCCAGCCTGGGTTACGGAACGAAACTCTGTCAAAAAGAAAAAAAGAAAAAAAAAAGCAATTACACTAAAGGAGGTGTTTTTGGGTTTTGTTTGTTTGTTTGTTTGTTTGTTTTACCTTTTTGATAACTCACCTTAAAAAATGAAGATTTTATGTTTTATCAAGATAATTCCTGAGTTGTCTTCATTATGTTTCTGATTTAAGGAAACTGAGCTTTAAAAGGATTGAAGTTTCTATATCCATGTAACACATTGTACTGCTTTTGAAGTCTTTTGATGATCACTCTGGTTAAATGAATGACCCTTATTTTACAGTGACCTGTGATTTTGTTTTATTAAAGTGTTTTGAATCTTCTGACATCTTTGGCAGGTTTCTCCAGAATCAAAACCTAAACTAAATCTTTTTTTTAACTGAGTAGTTTAACTTTATTGTTGAATTATTCCAAATGTATTCATGGTGTTTATAAATGATATATATGATATACATCCACAAGGATCTAATCTTTATACATTAGATTTTTACTATATCCCATATATGTATACAGTTTTACTATATCCCTTATGCATATACATATCCCTTACACATATACATTTTTACTATATCCTATACATGTTATCCAAATAATATACTCCAGTGAATTCTTTATATTCGTGGATATGTTGATATTTCTATCCAAAGAATCACCAAGTATTTATTTATTTAAATAAAAACACTAATTGCTTATTAAAAAAATAGACATTAATTAGAGTAAATCTTTAGCCACTGGTATTTTTTCAGAAGGAATGATTCTAGAAAGATGTGTAAATTTCTAGATAGCTAAAGGTTAACCCCCTATTCCTGGATTTACTTGTTTTAAACAAAATTGCTGGAAATCTTTTTAAATAACTTTCTTGCTTGCTTTCTTAAACAAATAGCACATTGAACTTAATGCAAACATTTCTCATTAAATCCAAGGAATCTTTGAACTTTGTTTACTGTGAAGCACTAAAGCTTCTGCAATAGATAGTAAAATAGATAGAATGGAAAACGCATCCAAATGGTCATGATGCTTGAAACATGTAGAAAACGGTTTAATTCTGGTCTTTCTCAGTGGTTGATTTTTTTCCTTAATTTGTATTTTTTTACATAATAGTCACACATATTAGTGGGGTACATGGGATTTTTTGATGCAGGCATATAATGTATAGTGACCCAATCTGAGTAATCGGGGTATCCATCACCTCAAGAATTTATCATTTATTTGTGTTAGGAACATTCTAATTCCACTCTTTCAGCGATTTTTAAATATACAACCGATTGTTGTTAACTACAGTCACCTTATTATGCTTCTGAATGCTAGATCTTATTCATCCTATCTAGCTGCATTTTTGCACCCATTAACTATCCTCACTCAACCTCTCTCCACCTCCATTAATTGCCCAGACTCTAATAATCATTATTCTACTCTCTATCACCATGAGTTCAATTTTTTATATATATTTACCTCCCATGTATGAGCAAGAACATGAGAAATTTGTCTCTCTGTGCCTGGTTCATTTCACTTAATGCCCTCCAGTTTTCTCCATGTGACTGTAAGTGACAGAAATTCATTCTTTTCTATGGCTGAATCATATTCCATTGTGTATAGGTATAACATTTTTATCCTAAGTTAAGCTTTTTTTTTTTTTTTTTGCTTTTTTTGTATTTTTTTAATACTTTCAATTCTAGGGTACATGTGCACAACGTGCAGGTTTGTTACATAGGTATACATGTGCCATGTTGGGTTGCCACACCCATCAACTCGTCATTTACATTAGGTATTTCTCCTAACACTATCCCTCCCCCAGTCTCCTGCCCCCCAACAGGCCCCATTGTGTGATGTTCCCCTTCCTGTGTCCATGTGTTCTC
>NW_012103098.1:3437750-3438585 GCF_000951045.1 Mandrillus leucophaeus | reverse complement strand
AGAGACGGGGTTTCACCATGTTAGCCAGGATGGTCTCGATCTCCTGACCTCGTGATCTGCCTGTCTCGGCCTCCCAAAGTGCTGGGATTACAGGCGTGAGCCACTGCGCCCAGCCACCTCCAGCTTTATTCTTTTTGCTTAGGATTTTCTTGGCTATGTGGGCTCTTTTTTGGTTCCATATGAACTTTAAAGTAGTGTTTTTTCCAATTCTGTGAAGAAAGTCAGTGGTAGCTTGATGGGGATAGCATTGAATCTATAAATTGCCTTGAGAAGTATGGCCATTTTCACAATATTGATTCTTCCTATCCATGAGCTTGGAACATTCTTCCATTTGTTTGTGTCCTCTTTTATTTCACTGAGCAGTGGTTTCTAGTTCTCCTTGAAGAGGTCCTTCACATCCCTTATAAATTGGATTCCTAGGTATTTTATTCTCTTTGTAGCAATTGTGAATGGGAGTTAACTCATGATTTGGCTCTCTGTTTGTCTGTTATTGGTGTATAGGAATGCTTGTGAGTTTTGCACATCAGTGTTGTGTCCTGAGACTTTGCTGAAGTTGCTTCTCAGCTTTAGGAGATTTTGGGCTGAGACGTTGGGGTTTTCTAAATATACAGTCATGTCATCTGCAAACCGAGACAATTTGATTTCCTCTTTTCCTATTTGAGTACCCTTTATTTCTTTCTCTTGCCTGATTGCCCTGGCCAGAAGTTTCAGTATTAGGTTGAATAGTTCCAATACTATGAGTGAGAGAGGGCATCCTTGTCTTGTGCCGGTTTTCAAAGGGAATGCTTCCAGTTTTTGCCCATTCAGTATGATATTGGCTGTGGGTTTGTCATAA
>NW_012103098.1:3435017-3437700 GCF_000951045.1 Mandrillus leucophaeus | reverse complement strand
GATTCTAGAAAGATGTGTAAATTTCTAGATAGCTAAAGGTTAACCCCCTATTCCTGGATTTACTTGTTTTAAACAAAATTGCTGGAAATCTTTTTAAATAACTTTCTTGCTTGCTTTCTTAAACAAATAGCACATTGAACTTAATGCAAACATTTCTCATTAAATCCAAGGAATCTTTGAACTTTGTTTACTGTGAAGCACTAAAGCTTCTGCAATAGATAGTAAAATAGATAGAATGGAAAACGCATCCAAATGGTCATGATGCTTGAAACATGTAGAAAACGGTTTAATTCTGGTCTTTCTCAGTGGTTGATTTTTTTCCTTAATTTGTATTTTTTTACATAATAGTCACACATATTAGTGGGGTACATGGGATTTTTTGATGCAGGCATATAATGTATAGTGACCCAATCTGAGTAATCGGGGTATCCATCACCTCAAGAATTTATCATTTATTTGTGTTAGGAACATTCTAATTCCACTCTTTCAGCGATTTTTAAATATACAACCGATTGTTGTTAACTACAGTCACCTTATTATGCTTCTGAATGCTAGATCTTATTCATCCTATCTAGCTGCATTTTTGCACCCATTAACTATCCTCACTCAACCTCTCTCCACCTCCATTAATTGCCCAGACTCTAATAATCATTATTCTACTCTCTATCACCATGAGTTCAATTTTTTATATATATTTACCTCCCATGTATGAGCAAGAACATGAGAAATTTGTCTCTCTGTGCCTGGTTCATTTCACTTAATGCCCTCCAGTTTTCTCCATGTGACTGTAAGTGACAGAAATTCATTCTTTTCTATGGCTGAATCATATTCCATTGTGTATAGGTATAACATTTTTATCCTAAGTTAAGCTTTTTTTTTTTTTTTTTGCTTTTTTTGTATTTTTTTAATACTTTCAATTCTAGGGTACATGTGCACAACGTGCAGGTTTGTTACATAGGTATACATGTGCCATGTTGGGTTGCCACACCCATCAACTCGTCATTTACATTAGGTATTTCTCCTAACACTATCCCTCCCCCAGTCTCCTGCCCCCCAACAGGCCCCATTGTGTGATGTTCCCCTTCCTGTGTCCATGTGTTCTCTTTGTTCAACTCCCACTTTTGAGTGAGAACGTTCTGTGTTTGGTTTTCTGTCCTTGTGGTAGTTTGCTGAGAATGATGGTTTCCATCTTCATCCATGTCCCTGCAAAGGACAGGAACTCATTCTTTTTTATGGTTGCATAGTATTCCATGGTGTATATGTGCCACATTTTCTTTATCTAGTCTGTCATTGATGGGCATTTGTGTTGGTTCCAAGACCTTGCTATTGTGAACAGTGCTGCAATAAACATATGTGTGCATGTGTCTTTATAGTAGAATGATTTATAATCCTTTGGGTATATACCCAGTAATGGAATCACTGGGGGAAATGGTATTTCTAGTTCTAGATCCTTGAGGAATCACCACGCTGTCTTCCACAATGGTTGAACTAATTTACTCTCCCATCAACAATGTAAAAGCATTCCTATTTCTCCACATCCTCTCCAGCATCTGTTATTTACTGACTTTTTAGTGATCGCCATTCTACCTGTTGTGAGATGGCATCTCACTGTGGTTTTGATTTGCATTTCTCTGATGACCAGTGATGATGAGCATTATTTCATACGTCTATTATGCAGCCAACAATGGCTGCATAATTGTCTTCTTTTGAGACATGTCTGTTCATATATTTTGCCCACTTTTTAATGGGGTTGTTTTTTTTCTTGTAAATTTGTTTAAATTCTTTGTAGATTCTGGATATTAGCCCTTTGTCAGATGGGTAGATTGCAAACATTTTCTCCCGTTCTGTAGGTTGCCTGTTCACTCTAATGATAGTTTCTTTTGCTGTGCAGAAGCTTTTTGGTTTAATTAGATCCCATTTGTCTATTTTGGCTTCTGTTGCCATTGCTTTTGGTGTTTTAGTCATGAAGTCCTTGCCCATGCCTATGTCCTGAATGGTATTGCCTAGGTTTTCTTCTAGGGTTTTTATGGCTTTAGGTCTAACATTTAAATCTTTAATCCATCTTGAGTTAATGTTTGTATGAGGTGTAAGGAAGGGATCCAGTTTCAGCTTTCTTCATATGGCTAACCAGTTTTCCCAGCACCATTTATTAAATAGGTAATCCTTTCCCCATTTCTTGTTTTTGTCAGGTTTGTCAAAGATCAGATAGTTGTAGATGTGCAGTGTGATTTCTGAGGCCTCTGTTCTGTTCCATTGGTCTATGTATCTGTTTTTGTACCAGTAGCATGCTATTTTGGTTACAGGAGCCTTGTATCAGGTAATATGATGCCTCCAGCTTTGTTCTTTTGTTTTTTTGTTTTGTTTTGTTTTGTTTTGAGACAGAGTCTCGCTCTGTCACCCAGGCTGGAGTGCAGTGGCATAATCTCGGCTCACTGTAAGCTCCACCTCCCGGGTTCACGCCATTCTCCTGCCTCAGCCTCCTGAGTAGCTGCGACTACAGGCACCCACCACCATACCCGGCTAATTTTTTTGTATTTTAGTAGAGACGGGGTTTCACCATGTTAGCCAGGATGGTCTCGATCTCCTGACCTCGTGATCTGCCTGTCTCGGCCTCCCAAAGTGCTGGGATTACAGGCGTGAGCCACTGCGCCCAGCCACCTCCAGCTTTATTCTTTTTGCTTAG